>NW_024387130.1:0-24235 GCF_900408965.1 Simochromis diagramma | reverse complement strand
CGGTGGATTGAGGACTGGGGGAGTGAACGGTATCAGGCGGTGGCGGCGGCCACAAGCCCAGACGGGCTGGTGCCGGTTGGTTTGCCACAGGAAAGCGGTGGCAGAGTTGAGAGCTCTGCCCATTCGGGAAACCGGAACAGAAACATTGATAGGGCGGCGAGACGCCGCCGGGTTTTCCCTTCTTCTAAGGCGGCTAGAGTTGGCTAATGCAGGCACCAGCGCGCAGAGAGCAACAGTACCAGCACAGAGAGCGACAGTACCAGCGGAGACAGCACCAGCGGAAGCCACGAGACGGCTGTGCCGATTTCCAGTTTTAAAGAAGCGGCGGGCGGAGTTGAGAGCTCTGCCCACCCGGGGTAAGTCTCTGACTTATCCCTTTTTTATGAAGTAAACCTGTCTGGAAAGAATAGTGACTGCCGCTTCCTCTCCTTCTTCAGCATATCGGGGCGTGAGTGCGAGAGGGAGGCGAGGACTCCACTGGTTCCTTTGGTTATACCACCTGCTGGATTTCTTAGCTCCCTGGGACTTTTAGGTCATGGCGCAGGCCACTGGACTTTTAATGTTGTGCTTTATTGATTTTTACTGTGTTACCCCTTCGCCAAGGTTGTTTTAATTTATTTTATATTTTTAACTATTTAAATATAATAAATTATATTTTTAATCATACAGTTTTAAATTGTGTGCTTTCCCTTGGCGGCTCCACTGCTCTGCCCGTTTTGAGGAAGGTTTCCTTCCTTTAAAAAACACAAAACACTGTGGAAATAAAATCAGCCTTCCGCATCCGTTACATTTTGCACAAAAGCGAAATGCAATGAGGAGCGTTGTCATGAAGCTTTTCCTCAAGCTGCCTCTACTGAGTGAGCAGCGGCGCCCTCTGCAGTTTGTGTGTGTAAGCGCAAAAGCTTACAGCACCTGGTATTCACAGGCGGTCTCCCATACAATTACTGACCAGGCCCGACTCTGCTTACCTTCCGAGATCAGACAAGATCGGGCGTGTTCAGGGTGGTATGGCCGTAAGCGAGGGAAACCCGCTATAAAAGACCTTTTATACTTGGCAAATGTCACACACTTTAATATATAGGATTGTACTAAGCTTCACATGTTACAGCGAAAACATGCAAACCTTTGTTATGAACTGCAGCTTCAACACTGAGCTGCAAAATTGCTTTTCCTGCGGTAACGTCACCATAATAACACATGTTACTTTCTCACAGCACAGTGTTAAAGTGACAGAGAGCACACAGTGTGTTAGGACCATTTGGAAGTCCAACATTTTTGTGGTTTGGACAATTCAACTTATAGAATAGAATAGAATAGAATTCAACTTTATTGTCATTGCACATGCACAGGTACAGGGCAACGAAATGCAGTTTGCATCCATCCAGAAGTGCTTTAGTGATATAGATATATTACAATATATATTAGCAATAGTATAGATATGTGAGTATATTACAGAAATGGGTCTATTATGGTATGTTATAATGTACACGGTATGAAGTATGTTGTGAATATTCTATAACTATAAGTATGTACAGGCTGTAGTGAGTACAAGCTATGTACAGGCTATGGACAGGATATAAATATGAAAAACTATACAGAATATGAAATAAATAACTTTACAGAAATCTGAGATGTACAGCTATACAGAAATGGGAACTATGCAAGTTGTAAACAGTTGTAGGATTAAAGATTATCGAATGTACAGAATGATTATTTACACAGAGATATACAGTAGTGCAGTTAAGATAAGTGAGGGTGTAGATAATTTCTACAGAGGCTATATAAAGTGCTAGTGGTTGTGAGTGGTGGTTCACTCCATGTTATTATTGTGTGTTTGAGGGTACAGTTGTCCATTGTGGGTGTGTGTATGTTCAGTCCATGAGTTTAACGTGGGTCAGATGTCAGGAGGCAGAGTTCAGGAGTCTGACAGCTGTGGGGAAGAAGCTGTTCCGTTACCTGGTGGTCTTAGTCCGGAGGCTCCTGTGGCGCCTCCCAGAGGGCAGGAGGGTGAAGAGTCCATGTGATGGGTGACTGGGGTCTTTGATGATTTTCCCAGCCCTTTTCAGACACCGCTTCCTGTAGATGTCTTTTATGGCAGGAAGTGGTGCTCCGGCAATGCGCTGGGCAGTTTTCACGACCCTCTGCAATGCCTTCCGGTCCGAGGCAGAGCAGTTCCCGTACCAGACTGTTATACAGTTGGTCAGGATGCTCTCGATGGTGCAACGATATAAGTTCACCAGGATGTCTGAGGACAGGTGGTTCTTCCTCAGAGTCCTCAAGAAGAAGAGGCGCTGGTGAGCCTTCTTGACCAGCTTGGAGCAGTTGGTCGACCAGGTGAGATCCTCGGAGATGTGGACTCCCAGGAACTTGAAGCTGCTCACACGCTCCACAGCCGTCCCCTTAATGTGGATGGGTGGATGTGGGTCAGCATTCCTCCTGTAGTACACGATGAGCTCCTTGGTCTTCTCGGTGTTAAGCAGCAGGTTGTTTGTGTCGCACCACTCAGCCAGACGATCCACCTCCTCCCTGTAGGCGGCCTCATCGTTGTCACTGATGAGGCCAATCACCGTGGTGTCATCTGCAAACTTAATGATGGTGTTGGAACCATCAGCAGGTCTGCAGTCGTGGGTGAAGAGGGAGCAGAGGAAAGGGCTCATCACACAGCCTTGTGGTACACCGGTGTTCATTGTGATGGTAGATGAGCAGTGGTTATCCAGCCGGACATGTTGGGGGCGGTTGGTCAGGAAGTCCAGTAACCATTTGCAGATGAGGGAACTGATGCCCAGGTCTGTCAGTTTCCTGATGAGTTGTGAGGGGTGGATTGTATTGAATGCTGAACTGAAGTCTATAAACAGCATTCTGGCGTAGGTGTTGTTGTTGTCCAGGTGTGAGAGGACAGAGTGCAGTGCGATGGAGACTGCATCCTCTGTGCTCCTGTTCTGGCGGTATGCGAATTGGTGGGGGTCCAGGGTGGGGAGACAGGATTTGAAGTGTGCTAGGACCAGCTGCTCTAAGCACTTAGTGATGATGGGGGTGAGTGCTACTGGGCGGTAGTCATTGAGGCAAGATGGGTTGGAGTTTTTGGGTATCGGGACGATGGAGGTGGATTTGAAGCAGGCCGGTACCACAGCGTGGGCCAAGGACAGATTGAATATGTCTGTGAGCACTCCTGCAAGCTCCCCAGAACACGCTCTGAGAACACGCCCGGACATATACAGGACATAAAAACCTAAGCATGACTGTGTCATCACAGCATGTATAAAGAGGCTGTTTCTGAAGCAGTCTCTCGCTTACGGCCACACCACCCTGAACGCCCCCGATCTCGTCTGATCTCGGAAGCCAAGCTGGGTCTGGCCTGGTCAGTACTTGGATGGGAGGCTGCCTGGGGATACCAGGTGCCGTAAGCTTTTGCACTTCAACACACAAATGACAGTTTAAATATTGAAACGGATCTGAGGCACTCTTTAAGCTCATTTTCGAATAGGATGGTTAGTGAGTCTTGCGCAAAGAGCTCTTCCACTCATGTAGTAATGTCAGATTCTTCAAGCTTTACATCAATATCACTGTACATGCACAGAGCACCTGTAGATGTTTTTGTGCAAACACTCACAATTGTTTATGACGTGAATATTGCAGCATTAAGTATGCATTATAACTGTGCTGTCATGTGCAGCTATTAAAAATAAAAGTAGAAACTAATCAATATCCTTCACTCTAAATTGTTTTTTAAATCCCAATAAATGGGTTAGAGTATCTACATGAACCCCGTTGTCGAGGAAGCCTCTCACTTACGGCCGTACCAGCCTGTTCTCCTCTGATCTCTGAAGCTGAGCAGGGGCGGTCCTGCATAGTAGCGTCACCTTCACCTTGCTCCATGTTAGAAACTCCATGATATCGTGTTCCCTGCTCAGGGTAGCACACTGATGCGCATTTATTCAGTATTCTTCGGGGCCGCAGTCGGCAGCCAATAAGAGTTAAAACTCATTGCACATGAGTGTCAGGTTGACACTGTGCCCGCTGCACGCTACAAGGTTAACAAGTTCCTCACTACTGAGCCCAGACGGACTAGCCGTAGACATTCTCTACATTTACAGAATAAATAAGTTCATATATTTCCTAAATATTTCGTTCCTGTTGTTCTTTTGTTTTGTTTTGTTTTGCACAAAAGCGAAATGCAATGAGGAGCGTTGTCATGAAGCTTTTCCTCAAGCTGCCTCCACTGAGTGAGCAGTGGCACCCTCTGCAGTTTGTGTGTGGAAGTGCAAAAGCTTACAGCACCTGGTACTCCCAGGCGGTCTCCCATCCAAGTACTGACCAGGCTCGACCCTGCTTACCTTCCGAGATCAGACAAGATCGGGCGTGTTCAGGGTGGTATGGCCGTAAGCGAGGGAAATCCGCTATAAAAGACCTTTTATACTTGGCAAATGTCATACACTTTAAAATATAGGATTGTACTAAGCTTCACATGTTACAGCGAAAAGATGCAAACCTTTGTTGTGAACTGCAGCTTCAACACTGAGCTGCAAAAATGCTTTTCCCGCGGTAACGTCACCATAATAACACGTTACTTTCTCACAGCACAGTGTTAAAGTGACAGAGAGCACACAGTGTGTTAGGACCATTTGGAAGTCCAACATTTTTGTGGTTTGGACAATTCAACTTATATACAGGACATAAAAACCTAAGCATGACTGTGTCATCACAGCATGTATAAAGAGGCTGTTTCTGAAGCAGGGGCGGAGTGTGGGGGTGGCTTACTGGGCTTAAGCCCGGGTTGTTTTGTCAGAAGCCCGGGGTCTTTTGGAGTGTAATTTTTTTATAGTTAGATGCCTGGCTGACAACTGTATAAAACAAAAAGTACACACAATATTCGATGCACATAGTGCACACTGTGGGAATTTACGACTGTGCGTGAATCCCCCCTGATATTGGTATGATCCGAGCTCAGGCACTAAGCGACTGAGCGAGGGGCGGGGCAGCTAGTGATGGGCAGATGAAGCTTCATGAAGCACTGAAGCTTTTCATCCAGTTGGTTCACCCCAGCGCAAAGCATCTTGAAGCTTCATTTGCTCTAGTAGGACACCTACTGGACGTAAAAATATTAGTTGGCATGAATTTGAAGAGTGTGGCCTTTTGCACACAGCCTGTAAATGTCAACAACAAAAGGAGTGTGTAAAACATCTATATTGTAGTGATGGCAGTATACTTTGTATACTGGCAGTATGGAAAATGATCATTTGGAAATGCTTAAAATGGAAATGATCATTTACTGTGAGGTGTGGTTGGGGTGTGGCTTAGCCCAAAAGGGTAGTATGCATGTGGGATTTTTTTTTTCCCCTTGGGGGGTAGAAATGACTGAAAGATTAATTGGCTCTGTTTTGAGTTTTGTTCAAAAAAGAATGACTTCATATAGGGAAAAATATATATCACATGTGCAGGACATCTTAAACTAGTTTTTTAATTAAGCAGCAAGGCAGAACAAAATCAGGGCTGTATCAAGACACGAGGACTAAACCCCAATTCAACCAGACCCAGAACTGATCCAGAATTAAAACAGGACTACAACAGTTCAAAATCAGGACTACTTGGGACTTAACCAAGACAGAACCAGAATCAGAACTAGATGATAGTAGCACTAAAAATCATCATAGACTTGCACTACATTTATTTTTTAATTTTACCAAAGTACAATATTTAGATTGAGAAAAGTTTATATAATTATTCAGCCTTGTTGTGCAAACAAGCCTGCAGAACTTAATAAATATAGAATTTGAAAAATAACAAACCTAAAAAGAAACACTAGGTACGAGATACATGAGTACCTATGATACGGTGATACTTTTGGCAAACGACCATTTGACTAACATGTGTGTCTCACCTGCTCTTGTTCCATCTCTGTTCTGTCCTCATTCTCCCACTCCACCATCAGTCTTATTGGCCTCCGGGACCTCACAGGTGTGTCGGGTTCATAATCAAGGAGGGGCGGAGACTTTCCAGGACAAGTCACCGATGAATACCATAAAACCCATAAGAATAAAACAATATTAAAATATTAAAGAAAGTAAAACACAACCAAACATGCACAATAAAAATCTCTTAGGTAACTTGTCCCTCTCCACCCCGTGACATCCCCCCACACTAAAATATTAGCAGTCCCTGCTAAGGCCCAACTTGCGGTCCTGCAACCTTCTTGGAGTCTGGTTTCTTTCTTTTTTGTTCGGCCCCCAAGGAAAAATACAAAGTGCGCCATTCTGTCCAGTTCCACAACAAGCGAACCATTTCGCATCCCATAGCATAGCTACCCGGAAACCATTAGGTCCTAAGCTGCACCTCGCTGCCACTGTGGGGATACTTCCAGGCCTAACCTGGGCTTCGTGCTTCATCCCAAGCACTGCTGCCTAGCAGCAACCCATAACCCCACTTCCCGCAACCCTGCAGCTGACCTCCCATGGCAACCTCGGTCGAAAGTTCCTCATTTACTCTTCTTGTGGGCAACACTCATACCTGCGCACATTATCCATACCCATCTGCTCAGGGGTCCTTGGCTTTGGCTCAAACAATCCATCCTCCATCTTCTTCTTTTGTCTAACCCTTTAAACTTCAAAAATACCGGGGCACCAGAATACACCTACATCATCAAAGTTGCTATTCCCTCAGCTACCCCAACTGCTCTTGACCGGATCCTGTCGACAGCGCCAATTATGTAACGGATGCGGAAGGCTGATTTTATTTCCACAATGTTTTGTGTTTTTTGAAGAAAGGAAACCTTCCTCAAAACGGGCAGAGCAGTGGAGCCGCCAAGGGAAAGCACACGATTTAAAACTGTATGATTAAAAATATAATTTATTATATTTAAATAGTTAAAAATATAAAATAAATTAAAACAACCTTGGCCAAGGGGTAACACAGTAAAAATCAATAAAGCACAACATTAAAAGTCCAGTGGCCTGCGCCACGACCTAAAAGTCCCAGGGAGCTAAGAAATCCAGCAGGTGGTATAACCAAAGGAACCAGCGGAGTCCTCGCCTCCCTCTCGCACTCACGCCCCGATATGCTGAAGAAGGAGAGGAAGCGGCAGTCACTATTCTTTCCAGACAGGTTTACTTCATAAAAAAGGGATAAGTCAGAGACTTACCCCGGGTGGGCAGAGCTCTCAACTCCGCCCGCCGCTTCTTTAAAACTGGAAATCGGCACAGCCGTCTCGTGGCTTCCGCTGGTGCTGTCTCCGCTGGTACTGTCGCTCTCTGTGCTGGTACTGTTGCTCTCTGCGCGCTGGTGCCTCTGCGCGCTGGTGCCTCTGCGCGCTGGTGCCTGCATTAGCCAACTCTAGCCGCCTTAGAAGAAGGGAAAACCCGGCGGCGTCTCGCCGCCCTATCAATGTTTCTGTTCCGGTTTCCCGAATGGGCAGAGCTCTCAACTCTGCCACCGCTTTCCTGTGGCAAACCAACCGGCACCAGCCCGTCTGGGCTTGTGGCCGCCGCCACCGCCTGATACCGTTCACTCTCCCAGTCCTCACTCCACCATCAGTCTTATTGGCCTCCGGGACCTCACAGGTGTGTCGGGTTCATAATCAAGGAGGGGCGGAGACTTTCCAGGACAAGTCACCGATGAATACCATAAAACATGCAATAAAACCCATAAGAATAAAACACTATACAATATTAAAATATTAAAGAAAGTAAAACACAACCAAACATGCACAATAAAAATATCTTAGGTAACTTGTCCCTCTCCACCCCGTGACAAAAACAAAACAAAAGAACAACAGGAACGAAATATTTAGGAAATACACGAACTTATTTATTCTGTAAATGTAGAGAATGTCTACGGCTAGTCCGTCTGGGCTCAGTAGTGAGGAACTTGTTAACCTTGTAGCGTGCAGCGGGCACAGTGTCAACCTGACACTCATGTGCAACGAGTTTTAACTCTTATTGGCTGCCGACTGCGGCCCAGAAGAATACTGAATAAATGCGCATCAGTGTGCTACCCTGAGCAGGGAACACGATATCATGGAGTTTCTAACATGGAGCAAGGTGAAGGTGACGCTACTATGCAGGACCGCCCCTGCTCAGCTTCAGAGATCAGAGGAGAACAGGCTGGTACGGCCGTAAGTGAGAAGCTTCCTCGACAACGGGGTTCATGTAGATACTCTAACCCATTTATTGGGATTTAAAAAACAATTTAGAGTGAAGGATATTGATTAGTTTCTACTTTTATTTTTAATAGCTGCACATGACAGCACAGTTATAATGCATACTTAACGCTGCAATATTCACGTCATAAACAATTGTGAGTGTTTGCACAAAAACATCTACAGGTGCTCTGTGCATGTACAGTGATATTGATGTAACGCTTGAAGAATTTGACATTACTACATGAGTGGAAGAGCTCTTTGCGCAAGACTCACTAACCATCCTATTCGAAAATGAGCTTAAAGAGTGCCTCAGATCCGTTTCAATATTTAAACTGTCATTTGTGTGTTGAAATGCAAAAGCTTACGGCACCTGGTATTCCCAGGAAGTCTCCCATCCAAGTACTGACCAGGCCAGACCCAGCTTGGCTTCCGAGATCAGACGAGATCGGGCGTGTTCAGGGTGGTGTGGCCGTAAGCGAGGGACTGCTTCACAAACAGCCTCTTTATACATGCTGTGATGACACAGTCATGCTTAGGTTTTTATGTCCTGTATATAAGTTGAATTGTCCAAAGCACAAAAATGTTGGACTTCCAAATGGTCCTAACACACTGTGTGCTCTCTGTCACTTTAACACTGTGCTGTGAGAAAGTAACATGTGTTATTATGGTGACGTTACCGCGGGAAAAGCATTTTTGCAGCTCAGTGTTGAAGCTGCAGTTCACAACAAAGGTTTGCATGTTTTCGCTGTAACATGTGAAGCTTAGTACAATCCTATATTTTAAAGTGTGTGACATTTGCAAAGTATAAAAGGTCTTCTGTTGAGGGTTTCCCTCGCTTACGGCCATACCACCCTGAACACGCCCGATCTCGTCTGGTCTCGGAAGCTAAGCAGAGTCGGGCCTGGTCAGTACTTGGATGGGAGACCGCCTGGGAATACCAGGTGCTGTAAGCTTTTGCACTTCCACACACAAACTGCAGAGGGCGCCGCTGCTCACTCAGTGGAGGCAGCTTGAGGAAAAGCTTCATGACAACGCTCCTGATTGCATTTCGCTTTTGTGCAAAACAAAACAAAAGAACAACAGGAACGAAAAATTTAGGAAATACACAAACTTATTTATTCTGTAAATGTAGAGAATGTCTACGGCTAGTCCGTCTGAGCTCAGTAGTGAGGAACTTGTTAACCTTGTAGCGTGCAGCGGGCACAGTGTCAACCTGACACTCTTGTGCAACGAGTTTTAACTCTTATTGGCTGCCGACTGCGGCCCCGAAGAATACTGAATAAATGCGCATCAGTGTGCTACCCTGAGCAGGGAACACGATATCATGGAGTTTCTAACATGGAGCAAGGTGAAGGTGACGCTACTATGCAGGACCGCCCCTGCTCAGCTTCAGAGATCAGAGGAGAACAGGCTGGTACGGCCGTAAGTGAGAAGCTTCCTCGACAACGGGGTTCATGTAGATACTGTAACCCATTTATTGGGATTTAAAAAACAATTTAGAGTGAAAGATATTGATTAGTTTCTACTTTTATTTTTAATAGCTGCACATGACAGCACAGTTATAATGCATACTTAACGCTGCAATATTCATGTCATAAACAATTGTGAGTGTTTGCACAAAAACATCTACAGGTGCTCTGTGCATGTACAATGATATTGATGTAACGCTTGAAGGATTTGACATTACTACATGAGTGGAAGAGCTCTTTGCGCGAGACTCACTAACCATCCTATTCGAAAATGAGCTTAAAGAGTGCCTCAGATCCGTTTCAATATTTAAACTGTCATTTGTGTGTTGAAATGCAAAAGCTTACGGCACCTGGTATCCCCAGGTAGTCTCCCGTCCAAGTACTGACCAGGCCCGACCCAGCTTGGCTTCCGAGATCAGACGAGATCGGGCGTGTTCAGGGTGTTGAGTATTGAGTTGTATTTTTGTTATTGACCAAATACTTATTATCCACCCTGATTTACGAATAAATTCTTTACAAATCCTACCATGTGAATTCATGGATTTCTCTTTCACATTCTGTCTCTCACAGTTGAAGTGTACCTCTGGTGCAAATTACTGACCTCTGTCATCATTTTAAGTGGGGGAACTTGCACAATCGGTGGCTGACTAAATACTTTTTTGCCCCACTGTATCTGGAATAACCCTGACATATTACAAAACAATAATATGATTAATTTCCCAGAATGGAGTTGTAAAGGAATTAAATACTTAGAACATATATTAGAGGGAACAGAATTTATCCCATTTGACAGACTAGTTGCACAATATGGGATCAACAAGAAAAGATTTTTAGAATATCAAAAATTTAATCCATAATAAAAAAGAAATTTAACCTCAGTCAAGTTGAATTACAAACACCACCAAGTGCGGCACATTTCCTTACTCTTAAATCCCCCAAATTATTATCTAAAATATACAGAACACTTTCTACAGTGGGGCAAAAAAGTATTTAGTCAGCCACCGATTGTGCAAGTTGCCCCACCTAAAATGATGACAGAGGTCAGTAATTTGCACCAGAGGTACACTTCAACTGTGAGAGACAGAATGTGAAAAAAAAATCCATGAATCCACATGGTAGGATTTGTAAAGAATTTATTCGTAAATCAGGGTGGAAAATAAGTATTTGGTCAATAACAAAAATACAACTCAATACTTTGTAACATAACCTTTGTTGGCAATAACAGAGGTCAAACGTTTACTATAGGTCTTTACCAGGTTTGCACACACAGTAGCTGGTATTTTGGCCCATTCCTCCATGCAGACCTTCTCGAGAGCAGTGATGTTTTGGGGCTGTCGCCGAGCAACACGGACTTTCAACTCCCGCCACAGATTTTCTATGGGGTTGAGGTCTGGAGACTGGCTCGGCCACTCCAGGACTTTCAAATGCTTCTTACGGAGCCACTCCTTTGTTGCCCGGGCGGTGTGTTTTGGATCATTGTCATGTTGGAAGACCCAGCCTCGTTTCATCTTCAAAGTTCTCACTGATGGAAGGAGGTTTTGGCTCAAAATCTCACGATACATGGCCCCATTCATTCTGTCCTTAACACGGATCAGTCGTCCTGTCCCCTTGGCAGAAAAACAGCCCCATAGCATGATGTTTCCACCCCCATGCTTCACAGTAGGTATGGTGTTCTTGGGATGCAACTCAGTATTCTTCGTCCTCCAAACACGACGAGTTGAGTTTATACCAAAAAGTTCTACTTTGGTTTCATCTGACCACATGACATTCTCCCAATCCTCTGCTGTATCATCCATGTGCTCTCTGGCAAACTTCAGACGGGCCTGGACATGCACTGGCTTCAGCAGCGAACACGTCTGGCACTGCGGGATTTGATTCCCTGCCGTTGTAGTGTGTTACTGATGGTGACCTTTGTTACTTTGGTCCCAGCTCTCTGCAGGTCATTCACCAGGTCCCCCCGTGTGGTTCTGGGATCTTTGCTCACCGTTCTCATGATCATTTTGACCCCACGGGATGAGATCTTGCATGGAGCCCCAGATCGAGGGAGATTATCAGTGGTCTTGTATGTCTTCCATTTTCTGATGATTGCTCCCACAGTTGATTTTTTCACACCAAGCTGCTTGCCTATTGTAGATTCACTCTTCCCAGTCTGGTGCAGGTCTACAATACTTTTCCTGGTGTCCTTCGAAAGCTCTTTGGTCTTGGCCATGGCGGAGTTTGGAGTCTGACTGTTTGAGGCTGTGGACAGGTGTCTTTTATACAGATGATGAGTTCAAACAGGTGCCATTCATACAGGTAACGAGTGGGGGACAGAAAAGCTTCTTACAGAAGACGTTACAGGTCTGTGAGAGCCAGAGATTTTCCTTGTTTGAGGTGACCAAATACTTATTTTCCACCCTAATTTACGAATAAATTCTTTACAAATCCTACCATGTGGATTCATGGATTTTTTTTCACATTCTGTCTCTCACAGTTGAAGTGTACCTCTGGTGCAAATTACTGACCTCTGTCATCATTTTAAGTGGGGGAACTTGCACAATCGGTGGCTGACTAAATACTTTTTTGCCCCACTGTAAATTAGATGAATCAATATCCCTTCCTATTGCAAAGTGGGAAGCAGATTTATCAGTCAGTTTAGACCAAAACGTCTGGTCTCAGGTATGCTTAAAAACCTTTAAATTGATTAAAAATCCCAGTCTGCAATTAATACAATACAAAATACTACATAGAGTGCACTATACAGGTCATCGGATGTTCAAGATGGGCTTTACATCTTCCAACAACTGCTCACACTGTCAAGGCAATACACCAGACAATTACATTCACGCTCTTTGGTTCTGTCCACCAGTGCAGAAGTTTTGGCGCGAGATATGTGAAGACTTATCAAAGTGTCTGAAATGTAACATTCCAACTTCCCCCTTAGTGTGTTTGTTGGGCAGCTTAGATAATGTCACTTCAGAAAAGAATATAGCCCATATGGTTTTCACTGCCCTATGCATAGCCAAGAAAACTGTCCTCATGAACTGGAAAAATAAAAATAATCTTAATTCTAACCAATATAGAAATTATCTACTAGATTACATTAGTCTTGATACAGCCTCTGCCACCACATCAGATCAATTGCTCTGGGCTCCTTTGATCAGCTTCATCACCTAGTGGGGGTGGGGGGTCATAGTTTGGTCCCGCCTTCAATGTTGTGATTGGTGTGGGGGTAGGGACAGGCTTAGGGCGTCGGGGGGTTCCCTGGAGGCATCTTCCTTGGGGGGCTCAACCAGGGGTAGCGGTCATGTCCGGTGTGGGGCTCTTTTCTGACTGTTTCCTCGTGGCTGCGTGCAGCGGGGCTAGGGGAGGGTCTGTGCTGACGGACGTGGGTTACTGACCTGGTAGCCTGTCTGCCCCTGGGTGGGTCTGGGAAGGGTGTGAGGTTCTGGGGGCGCTCAGTCTCTGGATTGGGGCCCGGGCCGGGCCTCGGGGCCTTGGGTCCTGGTTTGTGTGTTGCCGGGGTTGTGGGCGGGTGGGTGCATGGGGGCCCATCCCTGGCGCATGGTGCCGCCGGTGTGTCGAGCCACCTGGGGGGCTCTTCAACTGGTGGGGGAGATTGTCACACCTTGCAGGAGCTTTCCTCTCCTCAGGAACTCTCTGCAGGAGGGGGAGATACAGGAGAGGTGGAGGAAGATCTCAGCCTGGGCGTCTATCGTCTCATGTAATCTGGAAGATGAGTGGATGGGAGGGTGGGTGCAGTTTTCTCTGTGGTGGGGTTGGGTGGACTGTCCCGGGCTTTGTGGGGCCGGGGGGCGCTGCTGCGCTGGGCCCCGGTCTGGATGGGCCTGGGCCCCCTTTCCCTGGCGGGTCGCGGAGTATGGGAGTGCCTACTGGGGTCAGCGGGGGAGCTGGCCCCAGGGAGGGGTCACCTGCCACTCCCTTCCTTCCCTCCCCAACTCCAGCTGCCTCCCTCTTCCCGCTCCACCACAACCACCCACACATGCAGGGCCTTGGAGTAGGGGTATGTCACCAGGGTGCAGAGGAGGCTACCCCCCCCCCCCCCCCCCCCTCTGTCCCCTTCTGGCTGCCTCTGCCTCAATTTTATCCCACAACTTAGACATTCACATTACTCACACCCTCATTACACATACATATAGGATCTTGGGGGTGGGCATGATACACGGAGTCCAAGTTACCATCAGGGTGTACACCTCACCCCTGGCGTCGTTGCCCACCTCTCAATTTTAAATACACGTAGACATTGAGGGCTAGCAGGAGGGACTATGCGCTTACCTGCTGCTCTCTGGCAGGTAGCTCCATGCCCTCCTGGGTTTTAATTGCACCTTAGAACTAGGGATGGCACGATACCACTTTTTTATGTCCGATACCGATACCGATATCATAAATTTGGATATAAATCCGATATATCTATTTTTTAAACTGTTTTTGTATAAGTTCAAAGTCAAATTTAAAAAGACAAAACACTAAAGCTATTCTCTTATACTTGCATGCAAGAAAAAGACTGCACCCAAAATATTGCTCACTTCAACAATGCATATCTCTTTATTTAAACTTTAGCACTGTTTAGCTGTCACCACTATCAAAATATCCATCCTGAAAGTGCGCAACATAATGCAGAACTTTAAATGTCGAAGTATTTAAAGTAACATTCATCAAAATAAAAGTGCAACATTATGCAGAACTTTAAATCTCGAAGTATTTAAAGTAACATTCATCAAAATAAAAGTGCAACATTATGCAGAACTTTAAATGTCGAAGTATTTAAAGTAACATTCATCAAAATAAAAGTGCAACATTATGCAGAACTTTAAATCTTGAAGTATTTAAAGTAAAATTCAAGTAAATAAAAGTGCAACTTTATACAAATTTCAAAACCCCTTTGGTACTGAAAAAAGGTGCAATTTTAGCAGAGCAAACAACATTCTTGTAATATTGCAGTTGTAACTTTTTTTTTCACTTTAACATGAGAGGTAGGTTCTTCTTCAGAAAGATCAACATTTCAACCTTCTCAGCTGTCAGCCTGCTTCTCCTTTCATTAATGATAATGGAGGCTGTACTGAAGAGTCTCTCACTCTCAATACTTGTGGTAGGTGCACAGAGAAATTTAGCTGCTGTAGAAACCAGAGTGGGAAATCTAAGTTTGTTGGCTTGCCAGTACAGCAGTGGATTATCTGAGCGTTGAATGGTTGGCTCACTAAGGTAAGTTTGCACTTCAATACGTGCACTTGTCGTGGCTAACTGAGGAACAGGATCTTGAGTGTTTTCCTTCAGGATTTCATCAAAAACACTTTCAAGTCTGCTTTGGCTGGACGATTCCACCCGTGGAGTCTTCTTTGCTGGCTCCAAGACTGCTTATGTCCCCTCTGCTGGCTCTGAGGAGTTTAATGTAGTTCTCAAAAACTCCATCTTCCTCACCTCTGCCATCAAAGCATCCGTAGCTTGTTTTGAGGTTTCTACACTCGTGAAGTACCTGAAATGAAAAAAGTCCAAACTTGAATATTAAACAATCATTAAATTTATCATTAGTAGCATTCAGCAGTGTGATTAAACTATCATTCCTCATTCTTGCTTTTTATTCCATGCCCATTATAAAGACCTCAACATACTTTGCTGTACTACTCTGAATCAGACAATACATGTTATAATGCGCAATCGTGGTGTCCTGACTGAATGACAAGTCTATCACAACTAATCTAGAATGTCCTCACCATTTTCTGACACACTCTCTCTAATGCACTATCACTTACACACACACACACACACACACACACACACACACACACACACACACACACACACAACAAGTTGATCTGTTAAAATAACATAAGTGAAGCCTTACATACCTGTCTTTATATCTTGGATCCAGCAGTGTTGCAACTGTGTATAGTGGCTCGGATTCCACGTCTCTGAAGCGTCTGTTAACTGCTTCGAGAAGAGTGCCTTTCATTTTCTTTATTCCATCGTCGGCCTCGTTTTCTCGGGAGAGCACGCGCTTAAGGACGCAGACAATAGGGATGACATCAGATGCAGATGAGGATGATGCGCTTACCTCCTTTGTTAACTCCTCAAAGGGAGCTAGAGCTGTCAGGACCTTTTCCAGTAACCCCCACTGCTGTGCACTAAGTGTGGCAGGCAGATCATACTCTGCAGAATATGCACACAAGGCTCGCTTCTGTTCTGTGAGGGTCATATAATATGTGCTATTCCATCTTGTTCGCACATCTTGTATCAGACGTTTGGGTGACATGTTCAGCTCCATTTGAATGTCCTCCAAACGCGAATATGCCTGTCGTGAGTGTTTGAAGTGACCCACTATTTTTCTGCCCACTGTCACAGCATCACATACACCACGTTGTGCAAGCAGTCCCTCATTCACCACAAGTTGCAAAGTGTGCGCGAAGCATCCCAAACTTGCAACACCTAGCCGGTCCATTGCCTTTTTTATATTGCTGGCATTGTCTCGCAAAACAACGTGGACTTTATTCTTCGGAATTTTCCACGCATTTAACATTTCCTCTATAGCTGCAGCGATGGACTCTCCTGTGTGTGAACCACGAAACTCTTTGGCCTGCAACACTGCTTTTTGCATTGTAAAACTCGAGTCTATCCAGTGTACAGTCAAGCTTAGCAGGGACAACGGACAAACATCCGAGCTCCAGATATCAGTCGTCATGCTTAACGTGGGAATTATTTCCAAACTTTCGGAGATGAACTTGCGCACCTGTTTGTACTTGCCTGGGATAGCTTCCTCCGAGATGAAATGCCGGTTTGGCAGCATGTAGCGAGGCTCTAAATGCTCAATTAAGCGTCGAAAACCATCATTTTCCACAACGGAAAGGGGCTGGTCATCAAGCACAACAAATTCAACTATTTTCTCCGTTATCAGCTTCGCTCTATTGCTTTCCGGAGGGAATTTCTCACGTCTCTGAATATTTTCCAAAAGCGTTTGTTGATATGGTACACTTTTCTGCTTAGCTTTGGAGGCCAGGCTAAATTCCGCGTACTCCTTTGCGTGGTGTTTCTGTAAGTGTTTAATCATGTTTGTGGTGTTAAAATTCCCCACACTGCTACCACCCTGCGAAACACTTGCATCGCATAAGTTGCATTCGGCAGTCTTGCTTTTTTCGTCTTTTAGTTTGAAATAAATCCACACTGCTGACATGATGGCTATGAGCTCTCCCACACGATAACCGCTCGATCACGTGACGCATACTGCTCTGACGTGCTAAGGTCATGACCTGGGTTATACCATGTTAGCGAGTTTTTGAGGTGCTTTTGTGATATTCACTGGATCGGATAAAAAATTTTAAATTTCTCTCCGATATCCGATCCAGTAATTTACGTCAATATCGGACCGATACCGATACTGAATATCGGATCGGTCCATCTCTACTTAGAACACACATGCATCAACACTACAATGAGCGGGTGGAGGGAGGTTTGGAGTCTTCTCTCACCCCTGTTCCCTGCGGCCTGCTGGAGCGGGGGGGCTAGGAGGAGGAGTTGGCCGTCCGGCTGCGGTCTGGGGTGTGGGGCCTCCCTGCTGCTGCGGAGTCGGGGCGGTCTGCCTCTCCCCACCGCAGGGAAAAGGGTAACACCACCTGGGTCTGGGTGCAGTTCCCCCCTCCAGGGGCAAGGGTTCCTAGACCCGGTTCGTAGAGTACGCTTGGGGAGTGTGACCGTGTGTACAGCGTCTCTTTATGTCTGTCTCCATGTTGGTTGAGTGTGGAGTAAGTGCATATGAGAGCATGAGGGTGGGAATGGATGTTTGTATCTGTGTGTGCCTGTATGTCTGTGTCTATATGTCAGGTTGGGTATCAGACGCCACCTCTCTGGGGACATCTCAGGCCCTCTAAGGTTTGGAGGCCTATCTCCACCCACCACCACTTCCCCTGCCAGTGGCGGACTCCCTCAGGTGTCGGTGCGTTGGTGGTTCTTTGTGTCCGGGGATGGGCGTCCAGGTACACACCGGCTCACTCCTTGGCGGCCGCTTATTGGGGCCTGAAGCCTGGGGCTCGCTCGGGCCACTTCGGAGGTGGGGTGCCCCCGGCCTCTCGGCCTGGGGCTCGGTCACTCAGGCACAGCTGGCTGCCAGCGGAGCTCACGGGCGCGTCACTGCAACTCCCCCTGGCTTCTGCTCCGCGGCTGCTGAATGAGCCCTCATCTGGGACTCTCCTCAGCTCTTACTGGGACAGTGGCGCGGCTGCCCCTCTGTGGGTCTTCCTTGGTCTCTTGTGTTCTGGGGGCCTCTGGATGTCTGGAGTTTTGATCTCCTCCATACCTGCTTCATACCATAGAGGACAGGGCTGTGGCTCCCCACACTCCCTAGCAGATCATTACATGGAGAAACCTTTGGAATGCAAGCATGCTGATCCACACAGGTATGCACACAGGTGTACACATGGGTATTCACAGACGTGGACTACAGCTTTCTTGGCTGCGGCCTCAAAGCACATTGTGCGCTGTCTATCTTGCGTGCTGCACAATATCGTTTATTATTTAGTAACTATTGATATCTACTGCTAGCTAGTTCATTGTGATGGTGCTTTTTTTTTCTTATTATGTTGCTCTTTGTTGTTTGCTTTCTCTTCTGTTTTTTTTTCTCCATACAGGTGACCCAGGTGTTTTTTTTTTTTTTTTGTTTGTTTGTTTTTTTTTCTCTCTTCTCCCCCTTCTCACCGTCTCTTCTCCCCTTTGGTTTTCTTTCTCTCCCTCTCTTTCTTTCATTCTTTCTCCCTGTCCTATCCCCCAGTCATGTCTGTCCCGTTTGTAGCAACTGAAAATAAAATAAATTCATAATTATAATAAAGGTCAATCAAATGGACCAATATGGCAAGGCCATGATGATCCACTTGGTAAAATAAATCCGCTTGGCATCTTTCTTGGCCTTAAGACAGCAATTCTGATGGCTATAGATCCAAACGGGACAAAAAAAAAAACAAACAAAAAAAAACATGCATATTAGGGCTGGCATCGTCACTCATGTCTAGAATCAATTCGATTAAATTTGATTCAATGTGAATCGGGGAAATTTTGCCTCAGACAGTCAGAAATATTATAATTCAGGTCATGCATCAGTACATTTCTATATTTTTATATCTATAAAAAGAAATCTGACACTTGCGAGACTTTATCAAAGGTGTGAGCGTCACAGCAGATGCCTTTGTGTCAAAGTAGCTGAGGATCAAACAGAAAAACATGAAGGTTTTCCTGGCCTGGGATTTTATACAAATATTCTGCAGTACATCAAAAACAAAAGAAAACCATTAATGAACATATGAACATTACCTGATGCTGCTGACGTGAAGCAGAGCAAAGTTAGAGGTTTGATTACAGACACAGCTGAGCATTTTGCAATTTTGCATCATTTTAAAAAGTTTAAATTTGTTCAGTATTGAACGGCAGAAACGAGGCTTTGTTTTCGGAAGTAAGTAAAAGAAAGAAAAAACAGCGGCCGACAGGCTGTAAGAACGGTAGACTTGTGCGTAACAAGCAAGCGAATAATGCAGAAAACAGATTTTTAGACGGGAAACTGTTCTTGAAGTACAGAGAGAGAGAGAGAGCTGTGCATGAAGTGTGATTTTATCGTGGTGGCAGCAAAACAATCAGAGAGAATTCATGACGATGTTTATGTGAAGCGTAGTTTGGAGCTTCTTTTGCTGCTGGTTTACTCAATATTGTTTGGAGAGAGATCAAACCTGCAGCTTCAGAATCAGCGCAAAAAGGGCGTAAACACAAAGCGCGGAGCCGCCGAAACATCAGAATCAGCGAGCTGTCGGCTTTCAGCTCGTGTCCGTGCAGTCAGGTGAGAAAGTCACATCTCACTGATTCTGATGCGTCGGCGGCTCCGCGCTTTGTGTTTACGTCTTTGTGCAGAATCCGTGTTCCTGCTCTCATTTACTGTTTTAGCTGTTTGGTGGTTGTTGAAATTTTGGGAGGTTTAACCTGAGATTCTGGCGTTTTGGCCAAAATAAATTTATATTAAAAAATCGATTCAGGGTTTTAATGAATCGATATCACGTTATCCAAGCGAGAATCGATTTTAATCGATAAATCGATAATCAAAACCCACCCCTGATGCATATACACGGGTCACACTGCTTATTGAAACCCCCCAAACATCAGATCTTAATCAGACAGGTTTTTGTTTTTTGTTTTCAAAGTTTAGACTTTGCTTCTATTGGACTTTTTATCAGTAACACGTGCTTACTTTTTGCAGGAACAGTTGAAACTAACATAAATAAATAACTCCAGAGGTGATAGTCAGCAGGGGGTTTACAAGTTGTGTGCCGCGTTGTCGGCGGTATAAGCTCGACCACTTGCAAGGTGAGCTGGCAGACATCACTGAATTCATCAGAGATGATTAGGTTCATTTTGACAAAGTGAGCAGATATTTAACCTCCTAGGACCTGGCGTCCACATATGTGGACATCACATTTTGGGTTGTTTAGACCAAAATACTACATTTTGCTCTACAAGGGCCTGATATCCACTCACAAGGATGTTATACTGCCACTGTGCTATCGACATTTTAGACAAATATCCTCATATGTGGCTCTCATTTTTCTCAGAAACAAAAATTTGGTAAAAAAAAAAAAAAAAAATCTGGTAATTCTTTGTTTTTACATTCATCAGGTCCCAATCAGCCCAAATATCAAAGAGAAACTAAAAATGAATGCCACGGAGGAGTTTGGGTCTTAGGAGGTTAAAGATTGTGCCACTACATTCTTGTCTAGAAGATATTAAAGTGTATTTGGTGACACACAAAAAAGGGTAAAGTTTAAGTATAGTTTGGGTCCACACATGTCCAAACCCTGGTGTGTAGGCCTACTTAGTTTTGAGGAATTGTCATGGGACCGGGGTCTGGGTGACCCAGGGCCTGTAAGAAGTTATGGACATGTGTGTTTTTGGTGCTGCTGTCTCCTGTTTCCATGTTTGTGTATCTAGGTGTGTGTGTGGGTGTGTCAGCCAGGAGCCTGGCCACACCTGCGGAGGAGAATTACTCACACCTGCAGCTGATCAAGCCTCGTCAGAGGAGCTACTTAGGAGTGTGGTGGAGCTGTCTCCGATGCTGGATCATTGCGTAACTTCACGTTAGTCTCTTGGCGAGTTAGTTAAGGTTAGTCTGCTGCATTGTAGCGTTGCGGGGCATTGTGGGGCCAAATACTTTTGTATCCCACTGTAAAGTTCACTATCAGTAACATCACAGCACCACCCAGCTGTATAGAAACTCCATCATGCTAGCTAGTAGCAGTACGAGTTATTGTAACTGACTGTAAAAAGTCAGCACAAGGAAAATAAACTCCACCTAAACTTGGTTTATATCTGACCCAGACAGACTGCAGGTCATAACTTCTTACCTGAAGTTCAGTTCACCTGACACTCGGACCGGCGGCCGCCTCGGGTCTCTGCTCCTCCTGCCTCCCCTTTCCCTCATCCACCTGCTGCCTCTGTGGAAGCTCCGCCATAGCCACCACCAAACAACTGACTTATTTCTACACATCGACCAGCATCCGGCCAATCCGCCACCTTCCATTGTTTATACCGTTACAAAAAAATAAAAAAACATCATCGGCCCATAAAAACGAAAAATCACCATCAGTATGCCCGATGGCCAGTCCAGCTATGGTCGTGCCATCAGTTAACCCTTCACGTGCCAGCTGTGACACGCGTGCCCAGGGTTGCCGACCCCTGCTCTAAAGCATCTGATTTGGATTCCTGAGATCAAATATATTTTCCTTTGGCTTTGTTTTCTTCCCATTTGTGGCTTTAATGTAGTGTTACATCCTGTTTGTTTGCTTCCATCTGTATACATGTCCAGATTCACTGTTATGTTTCTATTCTTACATTGCTGTGTGATCACTGTTCCCTCTGCTGACTGATGTGACCTTTTGTATCTCACACTGATACTTGTCATATTTGTATCTGCGCCTAAAAGATAAAAAGTTTTCCATGCTAAAACACAGCTCCACCTGCTGCAGTTCTCCCTCTGAACCACTAGATGTCTCTGTTTTCTAAGTGAAGACGTGCAGCACAGCAACCACAGCAGCGCTCAGATCACACGTGTCCTGTTATTATGTATAAAAGCATGAAACAGGTGAGACAGGTGGGATCAATATTAATTTTGTGGAAATATATGAAAAAGCAACAGAAGAGTGAAAACATTTCGTGTTTCTAGAAAGATCTTTCAGCTCACAGCTGCTCACAGACTGTATTTACAAGTGACAAACTGCAACTCTACAGTACATCTACAGTATATATCAAATATATTCTGTATTCAAATCTATTGAGTGAAAGTCTTTCCAGGTGAGTTTGATCCAGGAGGGTCTGAAGCCAGAGTCAGACAGAGACTGTGCAGAGACTGTAGAAGGACAGAGCAGCAGCAGAGCAGTCCAGATACACTGATGATCCTCTGTCAGATCCAGAGGGACACACAGGGATGATGCTGGACTCTACATTGTGTCTGACAGTGGAGCTGTTCTCAGAGCAGTTCACTCTGCAGCACTGACAGTCATCTGCACTTCTTCTCATTCCTCTGTCAGTCACTGCTGGATGAAGCTCTCCTCTCCACCTCCCAGTAACATGGCCCAGTCAGAGCGTCTCTACACACAAGCTGCTGCTGCTTCAACCTCTCTGGATCATCAGGACACAGCTCCTCCTCTCTCAGCACACACACCGTCCTGTTTACCATCATCACCTCCACCTGCAGAGAGAAGAAGGAAGAGCAGAGGAGATAAACGAGTGTTTCCAGAGACTCTTCATCAGCTGTCAGTCAGTGATGCAGCACATCCAGTATAAAGAGCAGCAGGGACTTCAGTGCTGGGACTGTACTAGGACTCATTGTTGCTTCACTTTTTCTAATCTTTGGATTTTTATTGAAGTTGATGAAAATGTTTTTCCCTCCTAGTTTGAGTTTGGACTTTCATTCATTAGAAGAACCTTGGTGTGTCCACTCTGAGCTCTGTAGGAACTAGAGATGGCACGATACCGATATCATAAATTTGGATATCTGCCGATACCGATATGAATCCAATATAGTGTTTTTTAATCAATAAAACATTTTTTTAATATCTTGCTGCATTTTGTATAAGTTCATACGCAAGTTTAAAAAACAAACAAACACTAAAGCTATTCTGTTATACCTGTATGTAAAAAAAAAAATACACTGCGCCCAAAATATTTCATAGTTCAGCAACACTGATCAATCTAATAAACTTAAACCTGCAACATCCTCCCTATTCTGGTATTTTAAAGAGTACTTAGCAGAAATATTAAGCAACCTGACTAATAGGGTTGCAAACTCCCAGCAAAAAAAAAATAGGGAACCACCCTCCATGTCATGATGCTTAATCGATGTAATCAAATTTAATTTGATGCAGGGGAAAAAATGCACAGAAATCAATTATTTTTCAAGAATAATTAAATAGATTCAACATCTTTCTTCAACAGAATTCACAGATGGTACCTTCCCAAAGGAAAAAGTACTATAGCTTACTAGGGTATATTAGACTTAACAGTTACTATATACAGTAATGGACTTCTATACATTTTACATCAGATTAAAAATTTGGGTGTAAGAGTCAGATAATTATTTATTAAAAGCCAGACATTTTAAATGAGAATAAGAAAGAAAAGTATGTCTTTGTGCCCCCTTTTCCCTGTTCATGCCCTATCGGCCCCCCTGGCTAAACTTTGCTAGATCCGCCCCTGCACAGTTACCAGCTGTCAGCTGTAGAAAAAGATCCTGGTGTAGAAAGTAATATTAAATAAATTCTAACAACAGCTTATCAAGCTTAAATGTTCTGCTGTTGTTCAGCCGCTGGTTTCCTCTTTCTGGTGCAAAGTGGACCAAAAACAAACAAGAGAGACGGACTCGCGACAGAAAAGCCGATCAGCTGATCATTAAGCAATTTCACGATTGAAGTAGCAGCCGCAGAGAGGGAGGCAGTCGCTCCATTAATTGGTTGTTAAGCTTAACGTGGGAATGCTTTACAAACATTCAGAGATGAACTTACACACTTGCTTTAATTCTCTATGCACCCTAAAAAATTATTCAGGGGCTTAGTAAATATCATTATAATTCTAAGTTAGATGACCTTGATTAAATCTTTGAAAATCACAAAAGTGTTATCTTGAGTTGAAAATACTGAAAAGAATGCTTAAATTTTCAACACCAGTTTTTGAGTTGAACTGAGCTCTTTTGTTCAAGTTTATTTAAAAGAAAAAATTCTGTATTTGAAACACAGGGTGCATTATTTAAATCTACTCAATATATCTCATAGAAAGTACTCATAATAACTGAGACACTGGTATTCATACTTATCATTGTCTTTAACTTTAATTATTAATGGTTCAAAATCAATATAATTTTGTCCCCCAATACTAACTTAAAACTTTGAGTAAGACTAATGACCTTTGGCATGTACCGCGCGCGAGGAGCATGGCCTCATGGGAGATTTTCTGCACGTTGAACGAGACAGACACACATCCACTGCAGACTTGGTAACGTTTTCAGGTAAGTGACCAATTCTTACATTAGCTGTCTTTATCCACACCGTTCTTTTATAACATGTTCTGAAGAAAGCGTTTGTCATGGTGGCTCACTTTTCGCAGCGTGTTTGGCACGTTA
>NW_024387129.1:0-27832 GCF_900408965.1 Simochromis diagramma | reverse complement strand
AGCCGAGACGGCACAACTCCCCGGCACATCAGTTCAGATCACCACGGACTTTCGCTACTCAGGTTAAACGTAATAATAAGTCACTTAGACAACCTAAAATGTTATTGTTGGGGCTTTTTTTCAGTGTTTGTTTGTTCGTGAGTAATCGGTTTTGGCTGAGATTCAAGTTTTAGATCAGATTAGATAAAATAAAACTTTTTAATCTCCGGGTGGGTTCCTCTGGGATTTTCACAACAGAGCTGAATAACGTCAAACAGAAAACAGATAGTAAACAGAATGTGGAGGGGCGAGGGATGGGGGGCGGAGGAAAGTTACGCCCTGTCCGGTGAGTGGTGTAGATTTTAGATGCAAGGATCAAGACAGCCTAGTGGGGGTGATTGGGGTATTAAAACTGCCGCGGACCGGGAGGGACAGGCGGTGACGCTAATCTGACAGCTTCAGTGACCCTCGAGCTCCTGGCTTGCTATCGAGCTGGTGGGTAGCAGATGCTCCGAAAACGTCGAGCACTTTTGCAAATATGCGATATCTTGATAAACCGAGCAGATATTTGATGTTTTACACAGCTACTTTCTCACCTGAAATATGTTAAAAGTTTATTTTGTGACCCAGAAAGATTAGTAAGAGTAATTTTAAAACTTAGTAGCGGCCGCCATTGTTGGAAACTGGGAGTTTGGCTGGGCCGCGCTATGAATTCTGGGATTATGGTAGGCCACGAAGGACACACCCGACTCATCCTTCAAATTTGGGGAAAGGGAGGACGCATTTGTCGGCTGCATTCGGAGGAGTCTACGAATTTGGACAGCCTCGGCGCGTCACTGTGACGAATCGGTCTACAAATGCGACCTCAGGAGGATGCAGCCCATGAATTTGTTCGCTCTATGATTCAGCACAGGAGGGAGGGGGTGAGTAGCTCAAATGTGCTGTTAGCATGTTAGCAGAGCGATGCTACTGTGAACCGAGGAGCTATTTCTTGATGTGAGCTTCTACTCAGGGTTTTTTCTTCCAGTTCAGAGCAGAAATTTTTTTGTTACGATACTGGATGTTGTGTTTTTTCTCCACAATTTAATTATAAGCTAGATACATTGCCGCTAACAGCAACAGGGATGAGTCAGTGAGTCAGTTGGGCTTGTGAATCATGATTCATGAGTCAGTAAAGTGATTCTCGAGTATTGAACGATTCGTTCATGATTCACGCATCACTAGCCTACACAAACGCAAAGCAGGAGATGAAGCTTTGCTGAATATGTTTCCAAACCAACTTCATTCTGAGCCAAAGACTAGAAAATATGGTGAAGCATATCTTCCCTTTGGTCTCACCTGCACAAGTGCCGAGGTAGGTTTCCCCTGCAGAATTGGTCTTTCCTTTGTCGGGAGCACACGCTGGGCTCTTCAAATCACGGACAAACAGGATCCCACATTCTTGATTTTTAGTTCACAAACACTTGTTGTAATGACTAACTACTCCTGACATTTTGGAGATGTTAGCTCTTTATACAGTAAAGTTACAGCTGGATACAAATAATATCAGGCTGATCCTGCCACGATTTGTTCCCCCTAAATGACGGACAAACAGTATCCCACAGTTGTTTATGTTTTTAAACCCATTTTGCACAGAGAGGCATTCTTTTTGAAAAATGTATTGATAGCAATGTTGAATATTATTACACAGGAAAAAAAACAACTACATGTAAAATAATTACACCGTGACGCCTCTGCCTTTCTAAATAGAGGGACAGTGACTGCGTGTTTATATGTGTTTATATGTGTTTATATGTATGTTAATCTGACTATCTGCCATTCTGCAATTCCTCTCATGTAAGCAATAACGTGGCGCACAGCTGAATGAAAAAAGGCACATACCTTTAGCGTTGCATGACGAACTCTGTATACCTCGTCCACACGTAAACGCAAAAAATGAGTTTTAAAAAATCTCAGTTTTCGGTGATTTGAAACGCCCTTTACGTGTGGGCGAAACAGCTGCGTTTTCAAAAATACCCGTGTAGGTGCGGGTGTAGTGTAAAAGAGTTAGTAGTTTATTTTATTACTACCTGCAGATTACTTGTATTTGCTTAATTGTTTACTAAATGTTTTGCGGTGTGAAATAAACCGCAATTGAGCAAATATGGGTGTTGTGTGTGGTTGGAGGATGTGTTAGTGCGTGCGCGCAAACATTTTTCTGTAAAACAAAGGGGGGCCCAGCGAAAAAAGTTTGGGAACTACTGGTATAGGAGGACACCTACTCTGTATCTGGTTAAGTATAAGAGCCTTTTGTTTAGATAGACTGCTAGACTCCTGGCACCAGCTTTGGGGAGTCTTCACAGGTTCACATCGTGACCACACACACACACACATACCCACACGACACACAGACAAGGTATTCTTTGTCCGCGTGTATACCTATGTGAAATGTCATATGTTAATGAACCTATGCATATTAATGTAACCACAATAAATGGAGTGTTACAGGGAACCTGGCTGAGAGTCCGACGGAGGTCAAGTGGGCGGAACGTCCTCTGGCTCCGGTCCGGTCTCCCTCATGCATGAGTAACACAAAGAACTTTGCCTACTTGGTGTTCAGTGCTTTTGCTGTGTCGTTAAATTGTCTCGTTCCAGCAATGGGCCTTGCTAGACAGACCCATCAGCTGTCCTGTTCAGGGTGACAAGTTGCTGAAAGTTGTCACATGTGGTTTATTTTCTGGATCCTCCAGACAGTCATACACCAACAAAATCACACATTTCTTTTTGTTTGTTTGTTTTTGCAGTTTTGATTTATTGATCATGGCAAAAAGTTTGAGAAAAACTTCATCACTTTTTCCAAATATGAGGAATATTTAAAATATCGAATTGTCAAACAGTTCCGACCAAAGTTACGGGAAAAGCCTCATAAAAATAATAACTGTTTTTATTTCTTTACTGTTTAAAAACTGAATAATTTCCCAATTACCAAAACACTTTCTGAATGTTTTTAATAAGGTTCTTACACATTTTATTGTACACACACACTTGCATGTAAATAAAAGAATTCACCTCTCGCCCTGCGGGAGGTCTATTCTTCAAGCTCGGGTGTTCTACCAGAGGCCTGGGAGCTTAAGGGTCCTGCGCAGTATCTAAAACTGTTCCTAGGACAACCCTCTTCTGGACAAAGATTTCGGATGTTGTTCCTGGGATCTGCTGGATCCACCACACCTAGTGCTCCGATTACCATTGGGACCACCTTCACCCTCCACATCTTCTCAAGCTCTTCTCTGAGCCCTTGGTACTTCTCCAGCTTCTTATGTTCCTTCTTCCTGATGTTGCTGTCACTCTATCACTACGGCCATCATGTGAAATACTATGAATACTTTCCAGATATGTGTGACCAACAGTGTTGGGACTAACGCGTTATTAAGTAACGCGTTACAGTAACTACGTTATTATTGTGGTAACGAGCACGGTAACTAGTTATTATGCCAAAACCAGGAACGCACTGGTGCGCTTTCTCACCTGTAATAGAAAAATAAATATTGATTGTGGTAAAACTTGACCTAAGCGGCCAAAGAATGGCTTGGAGACAGATGTTGTCCAGTGTAGCGAGTGATTTATTCACCATTTTGTGACCAAACCATATTTACAAAAAATAAATAAGAAACTCAACTCCAGAGTTAACTCACTTCAAATATAAATGACTGAACTTAAATCAACAGAAATTAAGGTTAACCTGCACACAGCTACACTGACCTGGTTCTTTCCCTGAACACCTGTGTTCATCTGCTTAAATAATCCACTCACCCCTGGACTATTCCATTCAGTAGGTAGGGGGAGCATACTCAAACCTTTACTGCTACTCTTTACTAGCAATAAAATCTCTACAGTGTAATCAATACATATTGCACCAATAAATCAATTTCCGTATAGTCTAAAATTAGGTTGATTAAATTACAAAGATTCTCCCCCTTCTACACCTGGTCTCTTCCTGTGACCTCAGATTAACCCTTAGATAAGAACAGTATATATAACATAATAGCATAATATAACATAACATCTTGATTTAAATTAATTTTGACAAGTTTGTTCAGTTAACATGTTATTTATTTCAACTGTTAAGTGGTTTAGTTTGAACTCACCTTACCTACCTGTGTTCCAGGAACAAAAGGAGGAAATGTAGTTTTACTTCCTGTATTTATAGCTTCCTGGTTAACACCTGGATGCACAACCTACCAATACCTACACTCTTCCACGAGTGGGGTCAAAAATGACCCCAAATAAAATCAATACGTTTTTGCAGTAAACTGGGTTGTTATTCTTCAAAATCTTTAAAATGAAGAGTTGTAATATTTTCATTTTCCAAGTATTCCTCATTAAACATGTTTGTGACATGATGCCATTTGCATTTTTATTTATTTTTTCATTAATTTTAAGAAATGTCAGTTTTTCCTCTCGCTACCTGACTCTTTCACAAAATCAGTGAGTTTTGCAATAAACTAAAGACATTTCTCTCAGTTTGGTTAAGATGATATACTTTGTTCAAACAAAAGAGTAATTTAATCTTTGACATGTAAATTCTTTCCTTTCCTTCACATTTTAGCACTCAACCATCAATCAGGCCAATCAGGTGTCAAAACATGTTTGTGTGTCCCTATATGGAGGACGAACAGAGAACATTCAACAGGTCCAGAGACCATAACCCTGTCCACATATATATATACACACACAAACATCTTATCTCCTCTCACTGTGTGCAGCTGTCACAAAGCAGCAATCAGTGGCTTTGCAATCTTTGTTTCTTAGACCCAACTGGCACCTCTTTCTCTTCTGTTGGCCCTGTGTGCTTCTTTCCTGTTGCCGGATCGCAGCACTTTTTGTCACTCCACATCTTCCCATTGCTTCAGTGATGTAGGTCGGTAGGGTTGGGGTACCTTCCAGTCGACTTTTCATGTGAGATGTCACAAGCTCCTTTGAGAGCTCTGTGAGGAAGTGTCGTTGTCCATCGGTGTCGCCCGTGTAAAATTCAGGGTGCTGAGCCCTGAAAAATGAATAGGCATTCAGACCGGTGACATCAATCATGTTGTACCAAAGCACCGTGGGCCACCTTTGCGTCTGGCGTTTGCAGGTGTAGTTGCCAACCATCTGGTCCATAGTATCTACTCCTCCTTTGGTCTGGTTGTAGAAGAGAACTGCTTCTGGCTTTTGCTTCGGGCTGTTTTCATCCTCCATCTCGCTGTGGTGCATTGTGCTGAGCAGCAGAACAGCCGTTCCCTTTTTTCTCACATAGCTGATCATGGTCACACTGCCATTGAACCCATATTCAGTGCCGTGGACCTCTCTAGACCTGGAAGCCTTCATAACTGGAGGAGTGTCTGGCTTGTTCTGTCGCAAAGTTCCCACAATAGTAAGACCCTTCTCCAGGAAATGCTCTGCAAGAGGCACACTGGTGAAGACGTTGTCAGTGTTGATGTTGTGACCTGTGTGTCTGAATCCACTACACAACTGATGGACAATGTTTTCCCCCAGATTCTTCTGGATGTCTTCCCCTGGTTGTCTCCCTAGGTACATGATCCCATCAATTGCATATGGGGTGGGTGCATCACACACCCAAAAGATTTTAATGCCATACTTGTCAGGCAGATGTCTAAGGGGGACAGTCAGAGATGCGAAGAATTAAAGGTTCATAGAAGATTCCATAGGAACTGCTCATTTTTGACTCCACTTGTGGAAGAGTGAGGTAGTGATACAAAAACTGCAATTTACTTAAATTAATGAAAAGATACATAAAAATCAAAATGGCCTCATGTCACAAACTCGTTTTATTAGGAATACCTGGAATATGAATATATTACAACTTTTCATTTTAAAGATTTTGAAGAATAGCAACCCGTGGAGTCATTTATTCTGATGTTTGGTCAGGTGATCGTGGCATGTGAAGGTTTTCCCCGGACATCACACTCATACCGCTCGTCATCATGGTGGACTCTGAGGTGAAGCCTGTCCAAGGAACAGTTTGGCCAATATAGAGAACTATAGCTATAACAAAGGCATGTTAATAATTGAAAGTTTGAAACTTTCGTCATCATCAAGCCTCTCCAAAAGTCACTGGACCCACCTGTAGGCGCTGTCACTATGGAAACATCAGCCACAGATACCACAGAGGTCAGGTTTCTCTCCAGTGTGAATCATCAAGTGCTCCTTTAAGGTTGTCCTGTGATGAGAACATTTCCAGACATGTTCCAGTTACTCTGGTATAATGATTTTATAAATGTTCAGTTTCCTTTCTAAAAAAAATAGGAAAAACACAGATTTTGTCAAATCCCTCCGCCTCATATGAATTTGGTAAAAACAAATGTTCTTACTATACACCTGGAAACATTTTTAGTTGCTAGGCAGCCACGCTAAACCTGTTGGGATGCTGTAAACTCAAGTAAAGGAGAATCTAACTGTGCTTTCTTATGTTTTTGCTCATTTTCCCTGATATCTGTTCCTTAACAAAAACACAGAGCTTGTAGAGATCTAGCTGACAATCAGAGAAACTCTGATTTTAAATCAAACACACATTAACCAGAAAACCTGTGCTTCTACATGTTTGATGTTTCGTAATGGTGACCTCTGATTACAGCAATCCGGGAAGTCTCTTTGAAATCTGGGATCTGTAAACAACATCATAGAATTTATCCAAAACATTTTCTGAGAAATTCAGGATCAAATGAATAAACATGGACTTTTTCTGTCATATAAACGTGAAATACTGAAGTGTTTTCTTGACGATGACTGCGCTTCACGGTGAGAAGGACTAAATATTCACAGTAAATGAGACAACAGGAGTAAAAAATAAAAATGAGTCTTTTTATTTATACAACATATGTCTAAGAAATATAGACCAGAGCCAGAGTTACTCAGCGCAATGTTTACTGTGTCCTGACTTCTTAGTTCTTTGGGGGAAATTCCCAACAATTATTAACTCGTCCAGGAGAACACGGCTCTTTACTCTGCCTTCACATCGTGCTTTCATTTCTGCAAAATGTGTGTCAGGACTCTTGGATTTGTCCTCGTTTTGTTTCCTGGATTGCTTCAAGGTAAGAAGATTCAATTCTGTTATACACAGAAACGATTTTAGTTTGTAAATGTGAGACTTATGTGGGATTTTAAACAATTTTCTTTATTGTACATCAGCACAGGGTTGTGATCCTCCCAGACTGGTTCATGGTAACTTTCTCCCCAGACAAGAGACTTACTCTGACAGAACCACGATCACTTATTCCTGTGATAACGGATATAAACCTGTAGTGGAGGGTTGGTGGGCAACCAGTACCTGTGAACGTGGGAAATGGTCTCATGAACCACAATGTATAGGTAGGTCAGTCCTGGGAATGGTGAATGTGCTTTAAAGCTTCAATATAAATTCTGTTCTTAAAAAATGTAATTAGTTTAGATTTGCTAATAAATAGACTCATCTGAGAAAAAGAACAATGAAATCTGATTATTTCAGTAAATAAATATAAAAAGCAATAAAATCCAATAGCAGGATGGTGAAGTTTAATTTAATGTTTTTGTGCCAAGTGTAAAAAAAAATATTTATAGTAGTTTTAAAGAAGTACAAATCAGGAATTTCAGTCTCCCACAAGGAAAAATAAAAAAAATATCTTACAGTAATTCCTTGAAATAACTATTCACAAAGTGTTGATGGTGACTCTGGTCTGCTTTTCCTCAGATGAAAGCAGCTGCCTTCCACCAACTATTCCCAATGGAAAGTACCCTAAAAACTCAAAAGGCTGGTATGAGGATGGAAGTACACTAATGATAACATGCGATGGAGGATTTGAGCACCAAAACCAGTTCACCACCATTACCTGTGGAAATGGAAAATGGTCCTCTGCACCAGTCTGTGAGAGTAAGTCTGCTACATGTTTGACTCCAGTTAGCTGTTCAACACTTTTTTTTCTGCTTCTATTCATGACTTTTTATTTTTACAGGAAGTATGAGTGCATGCAGTGCACCTCCTAAAATCCCTCATGCAGTCATCATTCATGGATACCAGGAAGTGTTTGCAGCAGGTTCAGAAGTTCAGTATGAGTGTGAAGACGGATACACTGCACACACCAAGAAATCTGTTTGTATACAGAGAAACTGGACACCAGTGCCAACATGCAGTAAGCTGACTGTTTAATGAGATCTGCATTTGCATGATCTGCAGGCATGTCATGTGCCTGCCTGCTTCAAGTCCTCCACCATAATCCCTGTCCCCAAGAAACCTAGGATCACTGGACTAAATGACTACAGACCCGTGGCTCTGACATCTGTGGTCATGAAGTCATTTGAGCGCCTAGTTCTCTCCCATCTCAAGACCCTCACGGCCCCCCTCCTGGACCCCCTGCAGTTTGCATACAGAGCCAACAGGTCTGTAGATGACGCCATCAACATGGCCCTACACTTCATCCTGCAGCATCTGGACTCCCCAGGAACCTACGCCAGGATCCTGTTTGTGGACTTCAGCTCTGCCTTCAACACCATCCTTCCAGACCATCTCCGAGACAAGCTTTCCCAGATGAATGTGCCTGATCCCATCTGCCGGTGGATCACTGACTTCCTGACGGACAGGAAGCAGCATGTGAGGCTGGGAAAGAATGTCTCGGACTCTCGGACCATCAGCACCGGCTCCCCTCAGGGCTGTGTTCTTTCTCCTCTGCTCTTCTCCCTGTACACCAACTGCTGCACCTCCACCCACCAGTCTGTCAAGCTAATCAAGTTTGCAGATGACACCACCGTTATTGGACTCATCTCGGACGGGGACGAGTCTGCCTACAGGAGGGAGGTTGAACGTCTGGTGTCCTGGTGCAGCCACAACAACCTGGTGCTGAATGCCCAGAAGACAGTGGAGATTATTGTGGACTTCAGGAAGCACACAGCCCCACTCCCCCCCCATCATCCTGACTGACACCCCCATCACCTCTGTGGACTCATTCCGCTTCCTGGGTACCACCATCACCCAGGACCTGAAGTGGGAGCCCACCATCACCTCCGTCATCAAGAAAGCCCAGCAGAGGATGTACTTCCTGAGGCAGCTGAAGAAATTCAACCTGCCAACACGGACGATGATGCAGTTCTACACCGCAATCATCGAGTCCATCCTCACCTCCTCCATCACCGTGTGGTACGCTGGAGCCACTATCAGGGACAAACAGAGACTGCAGCGTGTTGTGCGCTCTGCTGAGAAGGTGATTGGCTGCAGACTCCCATCTTTGCAGGACCTGTACACCTCCAGGACATTGCAGCGTGCAGCTCGGATCTCAGCTGACCCTTCTCACCCTGGTCACAGTCTGTTTGACCTGCTCCCCTCAGGCAGGAGGCTCCGGTCCATTCGCACCAGAACCTTTCGCCATAAGAACAGTTTCTTCCCCTCTGCTGTTGGACACATGAACAATAACCATATGACTATCCCCACCACTAACTCATGACCCTACGCTGTGTTCACTGTATCATTCCATGTTTGGCACTGATCACCACCTGCACTCATGTATATATCTTTCAACGTAGCACTCTTAATTCTTACTCTCATGTATATATCTCATGTATATCTCATGCACATATCTTTCCACGTAGCACTTTTAATTCTTATCCCTACTTTTATTTTTTCCATGTCTATTTAAGTGTTATTTACGACACCATGTTTGCACTGAAGCACCGCAGCAATTTCCTAATGTTGTAAACCTGCTCAACATTTGGCAATAAACCCCATTCTGATTCTGATTCTGATTCTGATTTATGTATTTACTTTTTCTTATTTGGCAATAATCCACAGTAAGTTTAAAAACAACTGATCACATGACACTTGAAGGAATATAGAACATAATCCAGGAAGTAAATGCACCAGTGCATGAATATGATTGGTGGAAATCATCAAGTGTTCAGAAAAATAATAAACATTTGAACTCTGTAGTCTGCAGATGCAGAATGTGTCATGTTTACATCCTGTTCTGCTGCTAATAATCAAAGTTTTAAAAAGTAAATATATAAATATAAACCTAAAACATTAAAAAAAACAATAATTTCATTGAAAATTATCATAATTTTTTGAAAGACTGAAAGAGAAAACGTTGACATATTCTGAGTTTTTTAAATTAATGAAAACTTCTCAAAGCCATGACCTGGTTAGGGGCTCTGGTGGCTCTTAGATGGTGTTTTCCTTGTGGCTGCGTACAGAGGAGATGGGGGAGGGTCTGTGCTGGCGGACGTTGGTTACTGGCCTGGTAGCCTGGCTGCCCCTGGGTGGGTTCGGGACAGGTGTGGAGGCTTGGGGGTCTGGGGGTGCTCCACCCCCGGGACTGGGGGCTCTAGCTGGGCCTTGGGGGCTCGGGTCCTGGTAGTTGTGTTGCTGGGGTTGTGGGTGGGTGGGTGCATGGGGGTTATGCCCCGGTGAGGGGTCTGGGATGCGGGGCCTCCCTGCTACTGCAGATAAGGAGGCGGTCTGCTTGCCTCCACCCCCGAGAGAAGGGTTACATCTCCTGGGTATGGTTTGCCCCTCTGGGGGCAGGGGTACCCGGACCTGGGATATATAGAGTATGTTTGGGGAGTGTAAATGTGTGTACAGTGTCTATTTATGTCTGTCTCCACGTCGGGTGAGTGCCGAGTATTTGTTTGTGTATATGGGGGTGGGAATGCACGTTTGTGTCTGCGTGCGCCTGTTCATCTGTGTCTATATGTCAGGTTGGGTCTTAGACTCCACCTCTCTGGGAACATCTCAGGCTCTCCGAGGTATGGAGGCCTATCTCCCCTCACCACACTCCCTGCTCGTGGTTGATGCCCTCAGACGTTGGTGTGTTGGTGGTTCTTGGTGTCTGGCGCTGGGAGCACATGTATGTACCGACTCACTCCTGGTGACCGATTGGCGGGGCCTGGCACCTGTGGCCCAGCTGGGCCTGAGGCTCGGTCCTCTCTGGCACAGCTGGCTGCCAGCAGAGCCCACGGGCACGTCACTGCAACTCCCTCTGGCCTCTGCTCCGTGGCTGCTGGGTGACCTGTCGTTTGGGGCTCTCCTCAGCTCTTCCCAGCAGGGTGGCACGGTTGCCCCTGTGGTGGTCCTCCTTGGGTCCTCGTACTCTGGGGCCTGGCTCCTCCATACCTGCTTCATGCCCTGGGGGACGGGGCTGTGGCTCCCCACACTCCCTAGCAGATCGTTACATGGAGAAACCTTTTGAATACAAGCGTGCTGATCCACACAGGTGTGCACACAGGTGTACACACGGGTGTTCACAAACACAAACTACACCTTTCTTGGCTGCTACCTCAAAGCACATTGTGCACTGTCGATCTTGCGTACTGCACAATAACATGTAATATTTAGTATCTACTGTTAGCTAGTTTATTGTGATGGTGGTGTATTTATTATGTTGCTCTGTTTTGTTTGTTGTCTCTTCTGTTTTGTTTTGTTTTTATCTCCATACAGGTGATCCAGGTGTTTTGTTTGGTTTTTCTTTTTTTCTTCTTCCCCCCTTTCTCACCATCTCTTCTCCCCTCTATTTTTCTTTCTCTCTCTCTCTCTTTCTTTCATTCTCTCTCCCTGTCCTATCCCCCAGTCATGTCTGTCCCGTCTGTAACAACCGAAAATCAAATCAAATAAATACATACATAATTATAATTATAATAAAGGTCAGTCAAATGGACCAATATGGCAAGGCCATGATGATCCACTTGGTAAAGTACATCCGCTTGGCATCTTTCTTGGCCCTCAGACAACAATTCTGATAGTTAATGATCCAAATGGGACAGGCAAAAAAAAAGAAAAGAAAGCAAAATAACTGTTTTGTGTCTTTCAGGATCTTCAAATGAGAGAGACACACGTCTTCGTTATACAACAAGTAAATAAGTACATTATTTTCTCCTTGAATTTATTCATGCTGACCAATCAGAATGTTAAGTGCATTACCTCGGCCACAGTTTGGTATGTTTTCAGAAATATTCCTGCGTTTTCATTTCAGTTCAAAATTGCGGAAACTTCCCTGTTATTGAAAATGCTGTTGCCCAGCAAACTTCACAATACCATTTGACATACCGATGCCAACGTTTGTACAGATTAGTGGGTCCAGAAAAAGTGAGGTGTATCAGCAGTGGCCTGATGTGGTCAAACTTACCTGAGTGCAGAGGTATAAACACATCAGTGATAATCATTTTTAAGGATCTCTTAAAGTGTTGGGGAGAAATTTTAATTTAATGGTTGTTTCTTGTGTCCAGCTAACTTCTGTGCTGTCAACACCAATGACAATCGTGCATACATATCTGTGGGAACTGTGCACATAGAAAATGGTGAGGAAGAGAGAGTGGAGTGTGTGAAACCACACAGCTGGTCGTATGAACATTATTCTAAGGTTCAATGCATCAATGGAAGAGTGGAGGCAACTAAATGTAAGTATTACTGTAAACTCTCTATGTTTGAACGTGTCAGTCAGAAAAGAGTTTTCAGTGCTGTGTTGCCTACATGTTAACACGTTTTTATTACCTATAAGAAAGAAAACTTTTTAATAAATAAAACAACTGAACATGAATCATTTTAATAACAACTACATTTTAAAAGATCTGAGCACTTAATGTCTCTCAGTGTCGTTAAATCCAACCAAGCTTTTACAACTTTAAACTCCTTTAAACACACAGAAAAAACTACAGCAACTCTGCTGATTCACTGATTCATTGTTTCTACCTTAATTTGTTGTCACCAGAAGTACTGCACAGGCACCTGTCACACCTTGTAGTGTATGCTGCCGCCCTGACAGCTTCCCTTTCCCTGCACTAATGCCTGTGATGTGGAAATTATTAAAATAACGAAAATACACAACATGAAGTAAGAGGAGGAGATAAAAGCTCCACCCAGACTGAGCTCCTGAGGGGAGAACAGTTTGAGAACAGAAAAAAAACACCTCAGCACAAAAGCATATGAAATGTAATACACCATAGAAGCACATAGCAAGCAACAGGGGTGGGTAAGGGGTGAGAGTAAGCCAGTGTAGACAGCGCATCTGGTCCTGCAGCATGCGCTGGGCCCAGACCCGCCGTCTGACCTCGGCCTTGGAGATAAGCATCCGAAGTCGTTTGGAATACAGGATGCGGGACACGGGATGGGGACGAAGAGTCTAAACAGAGTCTGTTATCAGAGAGAGTGTTTTTGATGTTCAGCTCCAGCTGTGAGGCCACAGCTGGCACCGATATGGTAGACGCATGAAATGATGGTGGTTTCCTTTAGTGCGAACAACTGCATGTTAATTTTACAGTCGATCTAAATGTCCGTCACTGGTCTCTCAATCTCCCGTTGGAGAGCCATGAGCTTCTCAGAGATGTTATCAATTTTGCGCTCAAAGAGCATACTCTAAGTGCCCACAACAGCATCAAGCTTCTCTTGATCTTATCCATGCTGCGTTTGATGAGCACATTTTGAGAAGTCACAACTTGTGCCACGGTTTCAATCACAGCAGGCAGCCTTGTAGGGTTTTGATCAGCCATTTCCGCTTTCTTCAATTTCCGATAAGCTAGGGCCAAGCCAGCTCCGATCAGCAAGAACCCCGTTATCATGCTTCCGAAAAGGTAGATGTCTTCAATGTCCTCAATCGACAGTCCCGCCAGGCACACGACCCTCCAGTTCCTCCACCCATCCATCGTGTATCCGGCGAGGAACGTCCCTCCAGGACACTCGGGCTCACCCGAGCCCAGGCTTCTCATTGAAAGGAGAGTGTGCATTGCATTTATGGACCAGTTGATCAAATCTATAATTCCTCTTTAAGGTTTTAACATATGCAGAAAGGCTTTAAACAGAGTTTACTGTGTGATCACCTTTAATGAGGCTGATAAATATGTTGTTTACTTTGTGCCTCGTGTAAACACACGGGACTATTTAGTAAACAACCATATCCACTTCTATAGAAACTTCTGCCTCATGCAGTGATTTAAACAGTGTCCCAGTAAAGTCGATTCAACAAAATATTAAACCTGTTAAAAAAAAAAAAACTATCAGCAGCTTGTAGACATGTAGAAAACTGAACACACCTCATCTGCAAATGTTAAGTAACTGAAGCGTTCACACTGAGCTTCTGCATCACTGTTTACAGGTTGTAACAGGGTGGAGCATGCAGTGGTGAGTGTTCCTCTTTAAAAGAAATGCTGTTATTGCTCTGATCTGTCATTTAAAGATGCTTAAATGCAGAATCACAACTTGATTTTTTTACACTCGTAATTTATTCATAAAACATATTTTCTTCTAAGCAGGAGTGCAAAGCACAGCTGTAGCTGTGGATTTCCTCACCACCCTGGAGCTTTTAAAGGAGACGCCTGACATATGATCACATCATCATTTTCATCTTTGAGAGTGTGAGAGAAAATGGTTTGTGTGCTCATATATGAAACAAAAACACAGCTGAACTGAATAAAGTCTCCTCCTCATAAAGACTCCTGCTGCTCTTTACTGTTCTTGTTTTTAGTGTTTATATCTGAAGAGCACCAATTTAAAATCAATCAGTTCTCAAATTGTGACCAAAGTTATAGGAAACAGTAAAGAAATTAAAAGAAGTAATCCTTCTTCTTCTTTTCTTTACTGTTTAAAAACACAATTATTTCCCAAATATCAAAACAAGTGTATTATTAAGATTCTTGCACATTTCATTACACTCATATGCAGTGAATCTTTTTCAACATTCACCTACGGTAATGTTATAAAAACCACGCTGTTGCCTTCCTGTTAACACACACCTGAATGCTCTAGACCTGCAAAAAGCCAAAACCTCTGCTTTGATAGATGTACTTCACAGAACCACATAGTGCTCTGAAGACTCTTTTTTTTTCACATGACTGTACAGCATTGAAAACACAAAAACATTGCATATGTACAGGTTTTAGTGCGGTTTATGCTCCCACCCAGAATAGGTCTTTTTCTGGGAAGGTAAATGGTAAATGGCCTGTATTTGTATAGCGCTTTTTAAATATGCAAAGAAGGCCTTGCATATTTCAACAGGACAACACTAAACTGCATCCTGCACCATCTTTACAGCATCACTTTGTAGTGCAGGAGTCTGGGTGCTGAATTTGCCTGCAGTTTAACTGAAGGGAAATATTTGAGACAAAACCAAAGACAAAGACGCAACAAAGCTAGAATCTTATATCAGACAAATCTCCCAGAGGTTCCAGCTGCTGGTCTCCTCGGGTTCCCAGATGTTTACGGACATCCGAGGAACTGAAGGAGGTCAGGGGTATATTTGCACCAACCAGGTGATTTCCAAAGAGATATTAACTGAAAACTTATCTTTAAAAAGACTTGTCTGTTGGTGAGTCTTCATCTGTAAAAGAAATGCAGCGTATGCCTAATTATTGCCCTCAAATAAAGAGTCATTATATGTTATTCATTGTACACTTGTTTTACTTTATTTAACAAGCTTGAAATTTGTTCATGAAACATCTCAACTTAAAACCAGATGTGTAACTAAAGCTAAACAACAAAGGTTATTCACACCTACAGCTGTTCAAGCTCACAAGTGGCTGAAAGCTCTCCCTTTCACCTACATTACTCTAAATCATAAAACTACATCAAGTTTAAAAAAAGAAATCATTGTGCTTGTTTTTGACAAATTGCACACATGTATACTGCAGTCACAGTTTAGAATTCCTCTAACCACCAGCGATTATTATTTTTATTAGAAGTTTATTATGTATTTGGTGAACCAGCATTAATTATTAGAAGTTAGAACCGGCAAACTGTTTGTACTAAAAATAATTACATGATTTGTCTATCAAAAATCTCATCATTCATTTTAAAATGAATCCGTTAAAAATGACAGTGACCGTGCTAATAAAAACTCTGATAAGAAACGGTAAACACTTCAGTAACAGCAAAAAATCCTGCCTAGACTTGGACTTGCTAAAGTAATGTTTAAAAATGTTTGATTATTACCAGAATGTCTTTTTTTAAGTTTAAATTAAATTTACAGGTTTTTATCTTAAACATGTCACACAAATCCATCAAAATCTGGTTGGATTTATTTTTTTTGTCCTAAGTTAGGATGGTACGTGAGTCTGACTGCGAGTTACCGCCATGTTAAAATACAAACACACTGCAGAGGTGACTACGTCTTTGGTTCTCCCTACATGATTTCTGTGCCAAGTTTGTTGCGCTGTGCCTTTAAGCTCCAGTTTTTTGCCAAGGAGCGTCAGTGGGCATGATCAGAGGTGGCCAAGTTCTGCACAGAGGAAGATGAATCGAGTCCAAGCAGCGTTCCCAGGTAGGACTGCTCTCGGTGGTCCAGCATCTGATCCGCCCTCACGGGGTGGACGATGTTGCCCGGTTGAGGTGTGAGGGTGTACTTCTCTAAGAAGGCCATGTCCGTAGCCTGGTAGCCAGAGTTTTGCTGCTGTCCTTGAGTCTGCAAGCTAATGACTGTGTGAGTCTGTGAGGAGTGAGGTGGAGGCCTGTGAACGGTCAAGTCGCCCTGCGCTCCTCCAGCCATCTGGATGGGAACTAAAGTGACGGGAACGCACACGTTTGTAGGAGCGGGGCTGGTTTGGTGGCTCGACTTAGGCTCGGCATGGTACGTCTTTGAGCTTTCCTCAAAAGTAACCGACACTATTTTTTCTTCACCGATCGAGCTCAGGGGCTGCTCGGCAAAGCGCGTGCTGTGCACGTGGTCGACGTGGTACTTGAGCTTGTCTTTTCTTTTAAAAGTGGCGCTGCAGTGGGGACAGTTAAAGGGACGGACGTCTGAGTGAATCACCATGTGCTTCGTCAAAGTCTTCTTGATCCGAAATGTCTGATGGCACTCGGGACATCTGTGCGGTTTCTCACCTGTTATACATAACACAGAAAGACAGACATTCACGTCTACGGCACCTTTAATTTAATAATAATCATCTTCTGTCCTGATGGACCTTGCATCAGAACACTGACTGTCAGGCTTTCAAGACCCCCCGACTGTTTGTAGAGGCGTCTTTTGTTATCACTTCTCCAAACCCAAAAAGTCTTTATTTCATGGTTCTTCTAAATGTTGTCTACTCGACACAGCTCATACAAATGAAACTGTTAAACAACGAATGCACAGCTGTCAGCAGCAGTTAGTGGTCTTGTTATAGTTTCTGCATCCAGGAGTCTGCTCAGACCTGTTTGTGTCAAAGTGACTTAAGTTTTATCATGAGACGGTGAGCGCGGAGCTTACAGACACATCCACGGGGCTTAAAGTGAGATTCAAAGAAGTATAACAAGAATGACTACTCATCCAGATATCTGTGTCTACATCCAAAACAGAATATAATCTCCAGTTGAAGCTGCTCATGTTTAAAGGATTCAGAGTTTATAAAAAAAAAAGAATAAAACAAGCCTAAAAACACTCATTAAAGATCCACTTCTTTTCTGTTCTCATACAGGAAGTATTTTCAAGCAAATGTAGACTTTCCACTAACTCATTTGCTTCCTTACCTGAATGAGTCCTGAAGTGCATTTCTAGACTTGACTTTCCTTTAAATTCTTTCTTGCAGACCTCACACTGATGCACAGCAGTTTTATACCTGAGAGGAAAAAAATCTGTCATTAACACACAAAGAGAACGTTTATCAAACCTCCAGGCTACTCTGGAAAGGAGATGCAGAGAGAAGCCGGTGACAACAACAACACCACTGCACTAGAGAACCAGCCCGTGGTTTGTATAACATACTTCTGCCAGACTTTCTCTCCCAGATGAACACTTCTGTAGTGGACTGTCAGGTGATCATGGCGTCTGAAGCACTTGCCACACTCCTCACACTGGTGTGCTTTCTCACCTGTAATAGAAATGGGCACAGTTAAAATACTGTTTTTAAGTGTTTTACGCTGTACCATGTGACTCTGTGCGGAGAAAAAGCCACAAAAGTAACAAGTAAAACTGGAGAATAGCACTGCCGTCCCTTCCATGCTCACCAGAGTGTATTTTCTGATGTTTGGTCAGGTGATCGTGGCGTATGAAGGTTTTCCCACAAACATCACACTCATACCGCTTGTCATCATGGTGGACTCTGAGGTGAAGCCTGTCCAAGGAACAGTTTTCTCATTAAAGACAAGTCTACTATGAAGTTATGTTCATAAGGTCATAAGATACCTTTATTAGTCCCACAAGTGGGAAATTTCATAGTAGAAAGTTTGAAACTTTTGTGATCACCAACACCAAACGGCGTCTCCAAATCTCACAGGACCCACCTGTAGGAGCTGCCGTGACGGAAACTTTGGCCACAAATACTACAGAGGTGAGGTTTCTCTCCACTGTGGATCCTCAAATGCTCCTTTAGGGTTGTCCTGTGATATGGAAACTCAAATATGATCATCTATGACTATTTTTTTTAAATAAATAATCATTGCTGTCTAACATAGTGCACTCCCACATAAAAACTGGCCATGTGGGAAATGTAACAGGCACAGACAGGTGTACCTTTCTCTTACTGATTTCCCACAAACCAAGCAGGTCCACTTTCTTTTGCCTCCATGTGTGCACTCGATGTGCCTCTTCCTGTTGCCGGTGTCATTAAACTGACGACCACAGATCTCACAGGGGAAAGGACCTGAAAATGAGGCAGGATGAAATAGAGTACATCAATTGCTACTTCAGTACGGTTACAAAGTACACCCTGGCACATTCAGATAACCATTCACTCTCACATGAACAAATACAGTCAATTTAGAATCACTAACTTAACCTAAACTAACCCGTCTGCATGTCTTTGGACTATGAGACGAAGTTGAAGCACCTGGAGAAAAACGTTAAAGGTTTGGATTTAATATAGTCTGAAAACATGAAAAACAAAAACTTTATCTCCTGAATATTCTCTATTTAAATACTTATCTGAGATTCAAAAATACGTTTAAATATATAAGTGAAAAAAATAGTTCTCACCTAAGTGGAACTTCTCTTGGTGTTTCAGCCTGGCAAACCTGGATTTGAAGTATTCATCACAGAAGGAGCATTTAAAAGGCCGGTCTTGGCTGTGCAGGATCATGTGCTCCTCCAGATGAGGTTTGCGAGTGAAGGTCTTGAAACAGATCTGATACAGAGAGTTCAAAGGTTACAGGTAGGATTAATTCATCATTACAGCCCATATAAAAGTCATGGGTGTAAACACTGGTTATTTCACAGATATACTAATATAAAGAGTTTCTTTAAATATTGACACAGGAAAACATTGATCAATGAGCTTAATCCATTATTATAACTTTACCACAAGACCACAAACTATCCAGTTTAGCCTACAGCTGCCATCCTGTATAAACTCTGAGCAATAAATTATTATTATTCAGTCTGTTGTAAAAGACATTTCACAATAAGTTGTGTAACATGTAAATTTCCATTTTAACAAATGTTACTTGCTGAACAGTCCTTGTCTTTGACAATAATCTGTCACCTTCCTCTCCTCTCCTTCTTACATCTTTCTCCATTTCTCAGAATAAAACGATCACACACTAACTTTTTTCTCTTCAAACACAACAACTGTTGGAGCAGCAAACAAGAGGGACATGTGTGGCAAACGGCACAGACACTTTGTGTTTGGTGACACCTGTTGAGCTGTCTGAAAAGCTGCATTTGAAATGACATGCCACATAAAAAAAATGTATGAATTTAAAAAAAATCATCTTTGTTGATCCTCACTCCTCCTCCGTAGGCCTAGCAGAAGGCTTGAAAATAAGTACTGTAACTTTATTGACATTTGCATGCATGAATGCATGAGAGACGAGAAAGGAAACGTGTTCAAAGAGTTTGCAAGTGGGACCACAGTGGTTGTGCGTTCTGGTCTGATCAGTATCTTACCACATCAGCTGCAGACTGCAGAATGAAAAATTAACTAATTTGATAATGGGAGGGAGAACCTTCAGTTTTCAGGCCCCTCTTCTGTGGAACCAGCTTCCAGTTTGGACTCGGGAGACAGACACTATCTCTACTTTTAAGATTAGGCTTAAAACTTTCCTTTCTGCTAAAGCATATAGTTAGGGCTGGACCAGGTGACCCTGAATCCTCCCTTAGTTATTCTGCAATAGGTGTAGGCTGCCGAGGATTCCCATGATGCAGCTGCTTCTTCAGCCACCTTTCTCACTTACTATGCGTTAAAGACTTCTCTCCACTGAATCATACTTGTTATTAACCTCTGTCTCTCTTCCACAGCATGTCTTTATCTTGTCTTCCTTCTCTCACCCCAACCGGTCGCAGCAGATGGCCCCGCCCCTCCCTGAGCCTGGTTCTGCCGGAGGTTTCTTCCTGTTAAAAGGGAGTTTTCCTTCCCGCTGTCGCCAAAGTTCTTGCTCATAGGGGGTCATATGATTGTTGGGGTTTTTTTCTGTATGTATTAATGTAGGTTCTTGCACCTTGAGGCGACTGTTGTTGTGATTTGGTGCTGTATCAAATAAATTGAATTGAACTAATATTATTGTTGATTCCACAGACTATCAGTTAAAAAGATAAAGGTCTTAAAAAGTATTTAATTTGATAATAACTGATTGTTTGATTGACTGAGTCTTGGAAATATATTATAAAAAATGGATGTGGGCTCATCAGGAGAAATACATTTGCTAACATCACTGTCAATAACATAAATATTTCTTCAAAACTGAACCAGTCCTCACAGCACATTTCAGCTTTCACTCTTCCTCTTCCTTTTGGTAAGAAACTCTTGGATGTGGGTCTGGATGAAACCTGACAGGAAAGAGAAGATACTTCATTACACAGCGCAACAGCACAGCAGCGGCTCAGCTGATGTTGGTGTTGTGTGATGTTTGTGCTGCACAAATGACTTAACTATAATATCTTAACTAGAATTTAAGTAGAGCCAGAGTTTTACAAATATGAGCGCTATTAGTGCCGGTGACACTGCTTCAATCATTTTAATTGTATATTAAATCCAATAACACGGAAACTGAACATGTAAAATGATAGACTGCTAATCTCAGACTCTTCACCACGAGGCTGATCTTTCTGGATTTATTTTAACTATTAGTGTATATGAATTATCATTCACTTGCACTGCACACACCAATACACTGTATGTACATGGATGCAGTGTTATAGCTTCTCTTTTTTGCACAAAGCAAAGCCTAAATACCTCAACACACATAAGCTGGTGATGATTTGCAACCAGAGCGACTGGGAGTGGTCCAAACATACTATACTTGCACATTTACATACCATTTGCTACCCCTTGCATCAATCATCCCATGAACATTATGTGAATTTATTACAATACCAAGTAAAATGGCATCTCTCACCTCATGACGTGCTTGGCCAGGGTTTTCTTGCTGGCATGGCGTTTGTTGCAGAAGGGACATTTGTGCTCTTTTTCTGGAACGGGACGTCGCTGGCGTTGCTCTTCTTGTGTACAGTCAGGTAGACTTGGTGGAGTAACGCTGCAGACAGATGTCACACTGGAAAGGTTTCTCGCCTGTGTGCACTCGAGTGTGGCTCTCATATTTCCCTGGAAATATGATTTATACTGTATTAGGAACACATCTGGGTCATAAGATAAACACACACTACAGACGTACCTCTACAAGAAAAAAAACCCTTTACACTTACAATACAAACACAACAATGCCTTTTAGAGGCACTCTCTAAAGACAGTTTAGAGGCCACAAAAAAATCTATTTATAAACAATGGCCATGTAAGTTTGGATTTTTTCCCCTTAATAATAAGCACCTTCATTTAGAAACTCTTGTATTTACTTGTGTTATCTTTGTCTAATATTTACATTTGTTTAATGATCTGAAACATTTAAGTGTGACAAACATACCAAAAAACAGGAAATCAGTAAGGGGTTAAATCAGTTGAATAGTCTTCCACACTCGTTGTGTTATCACAAATCCTGCTTTCCTTGGTTAAACAGAATCTAATATTAAACACTTGCTGAACATTACAAACTTACTGTATTATAAATATTATGAAACAGAAGGAACCATGGCCAGGAGATGAGACTCATATGAAAATGTAGACAAAAAAGAAGACTCTTCGTATGACATAACTTGTTTTACTGTCTAACAGGTTAACCGTGTTAATGGTGTATATTTTTTTTACCCATGAAATTATGGGGGGTGAAATGCTGCAATAAAATTTAAAAAGTGCAAACTACAACTCAACTCTATTAACTTTTAGGGTTACAAAGCGCTGATAAATAAACAAAAAGTTTTACAAAATCAATTTTGACTGATCTTCTATGGAATGACCCTCAAATCTTAGGCTGTAGTAATTCATAATGAGCATTTATAGCTATTATGTGTGTGCAGACCAAACACTGAATGACATTACAAAAAAAATTATCTCTGGTCTTATCTGTTAACCCTGTAAGATAAGAATAACACTAATAATCTAGATCTTATTCCGTGGTTCCCACCTGCACGGTCAAACGTCTTGTCACATTTGGGGCACTTGAGGATCTTCTTGCTGGAGTTCTGTATGATGACTGGAGCCAGACCTTCAGGATACACTGGACTCTGGTTAGAGCTTCCTGCTGCTGCTCCAACATGCATCTCCACCCTGTCAGCAGCCTGCTGCTCTGTCCTCTGTAGATCTGAATTCTGCAGATCTGCACGGCTCTCTGCCTCATCAGCTGTCTCAGCAATAATAGCGGCATTTGCGTCTCCTCTCTCTTCCTCCTCCGTCCACATCCATTACATCGTCACCCTGAACTGGTTTAGATGCCTTATTCACATCCAGCTTGGCTGTCACATTCACTTCCCCTTTTCCTTCCAGTCTGTTTTTGTTGTGCTGCCTTGATGATGCAGTGCTTTGTTTTTCCTTGGGAGCACTGCACAGTACTCACCATCATTTCTTTTATACTTAGTAGGTGTTCTCCTCCTACGAGCTGATCTCCGTGTGGTAGCACTTCCCTGACCTGTCGTCTTTTCTTCCTCATTTGAGGCCTCCTGATGTACATCAGTGTGTACACTCTCAGCCAATTGACCCTGATTGAGTTATCATGACCGAACAGGTTTCCTTGAACATCAGCTGGACTGTGGATCTCTGTATCAGCTCCTGGCGAGTTGTTGGAGGTAGTTTCCACTTTACGAGAAGCTATTGTCTCAACCTGGGTTTGTATTACACTTACAGGTTGTACTTCACCGTCTTTACATAACAGCTTTAATATATCCATCATGTCCAGGAATCGGGCCGCTTCAGTTAGAGCTGGGAGCGCTGTCTCTGCAACAACACACTCAGCGGTGTACAAGAAGCTGAGCAGGTGCTGGAAAACAGAGTCTTCCACGTGCTCCAGAGTCACATGAGTTTTAGCAGAAGGATTCTTGGACAGCTCAGCATGGAAATAGCTGCTCCCATGGGCCAAAACCACCTTGTGGGCACTGTAGGTCTTCCCACCTACAGACACAAACACATCGCAGAACTTCTGCCGGCTCCGGTCCTCATTCAAGAAATTGAGGAGGTTGTTACTGTGCTGTGACATGATCAGATGTCTCATTTGTGGGGCTGACTCCTGTAACGTTTCAGAGTTTGTTGGGATGTTGGATGGAGGTACACCGTCACCACTGGCACTGGCCTGCCTGCCACGTCTGGGACGGAGCATAGTGCTAGGCTTTTTCGTCATTAATGTGTCTGCAGGTCTACAAGGAATCCCTCCTGGAGAGAAGAGGAATGTCATCAGACTTGGACTGAACATGTATAGCTGCTGACTACTTGGTTTTTTATTCAGATTTCACAGGAGCATGTTAGTCAAGAGGTTGCACAAATGGTTTGGTATGTAAGTGCAACACAGTGCAGCAAAGCTGACTGTAAAAGGAGACTGTAGTCATACATATGTATAACCACACATAAAAAGATGCTAAGAGATTTCTCGTGCTAATGCGAAACACAAAACTGCTATTCGTTATAAACAATGCATTCAACACAATAAAGGCCTCAGTGGCCTTAAATGTGAAATTAAGCTAACTTAGTAACTCTGCTGCTAATCTAAATTGTTAACTGCCAGGACAGGGGCATTTACATATTCGCTCCCCACCTCAAGGACCCCTAACATTGTGTTATCGGAGTGACGGGCGGGCCCCCCCGAGGAGAGTGTTGACAAACGACCTCTGATGTTACCCTGCAAACGATCATTTCATACGCACTCGTATTTTAACCAAACGTCTTACCTAAGAGTTGCGGGACACGTTTACAAGGCACCGCGTACCCCCAGCTTGAATAAGAAATGTGAGAAATAAACGAAGGAATAATAATTTCCTGGATATCTGTAACGCCCCACCAGACACCGAAACAAGCCGTTTGCTCATTGGCTGCTTCAGCTTTTGTTCTCTAACGGTCCATTTTTATCCGCGTAAACACAAGCAGCAGAGAAATAAACCTCAACAATTACGACAGTTCATGCCCGTGTTACTTCATTTTCTATATAATACATGAAAAGTCAAAGACGAAATAAACAAAGGCTGGGGTGTTTTTTGTCGATTATCATCTTGAGCTCATAACACGACGGCATCATGGGTAATGTAGTTCAACAGCTTATGGCATACTGGCTTTCTTTTTTTTCGACTTTCCAACTACATTTATCTGACAGCTAACATTTAAGATTTTTTTTAAACCGTTGACAACATATAAATGCAGTATTTTGTTTTTAAAAATGTAAAATTTCCAGCCAATTGCAACAATAATATAATATAAAGTAATATTGGAGGAATCGTGGTGAGATGGTCGGCACTGTTGACCCACAGCAAGAAGGCCCCTGGATGTGAATCCACGATTAGGCTGTGGCCCCTCCAGGTGGAAGAATTTACAGAGTCACCCACCTCCTGCAGGGCAATTTGGTTGTACTGTATATTTAAATTTGAAGTACATTGTTAGCACTGTACTTCTGAATTCACTAAAGTGAATGCATGGCAATATGGTGTATATTAGCAATATTTTCAATGAATGAGTTTAAGGGTTCCAAACCCTCATCATAGGGTGGAGTCCTAGGTTTATCAGCCTGTGCCAGACCAATGGTAAAATAAGCAACACAAACAGAGCATCAAGCCCATTAGTTGTACCAGAGACCAAAGTGAATGCTCTTAGAGTTAAATGAATTGTGGTTACGTCAGAGGCATTTAAATGACAAAGATGCTTCCCAGATTAGAAACACTGGCCTCAGTTTGCCTCATTCAAAGACTGGAGCCGTGATCCAGCCCACTGCAGCCAAACTGCACTCAACCTGCGGATGATCTGATATCCTCGTGTTGGTGTTGTTCCCAGACCATCATGAAAATGTTGTTCCAGGTTCAACATTGCAAGTGACCAATCACATTGTTGTGACGTTATTCCTTTGCGCGCCAAGCCATTCGTGCATTTATGAAATTCCAATGTTGCAAGGACAATATCAATTCTGCTTACTGTTTATTAAAGGGTTAGGGTCAGGGTCCGTTGATCGGCGGACAGAGGCGGTTTCACGCAGCTTTAGTACAGTTTTTTGTTTTACGCCGGTTTTTCCCGAAGTCGCAAAAGTATGACGTCACAACATTCTGATTGGTCACTTGCAATGTTGATCCTGGAACAACATTTAGTATGATGATCTGGGAACAACACCAACACGAGGATATCAGATCAACCAACCTGCAGTGCATATGTGTGTGCACGTGCACACATCCATTTGCGTTAGTGTCCATGTTTCAGGACATGTGCATAAAAGTGAATGGAAGGACTGCTTACCTCTACATAAACTTAATTCTCAAACTGAATTTCAGTTGTGCCCAAACTCTGGCACCTCTGGCATCGCCATCCCTTACATAAGAGGACATTAGAGTTCTGTCCAGGGAACATGCTTGAAGTTGTTCAGATTAGCCTCTTGGGTGCACCCCTCCCTTCCCCAACACGTTAAACGTGTAAGACATTGTAAGTGCATTAGCTTAATCCCTCCTATCTGGCGTGCAGCGATCCATGCATTTCAGTGAACGCACACAAACAGTGAGGACAGGCAGTGAAGATGGAGGTGCACATGCAAGTATTTTCACCTGTGTTTGATCCAAAATAACAAACCTGCCAAATATTGAACAGTTTGTAGGATTGTAAGGGACAATGTTGAGATTCAGCGTGTATTTGTGCATGCTGTGGTTGCTTTTTGCAGGTAAATATAACTTGTGTGTTGTTGTCACAGGTCAATATTAGAGTCATTAGTATGTTTTTCTGCTCTCGTTCTCACTTGAAGTGAAGTGAAGTTTGTACAGCTGATTTTTTTTTGTATGTTTAAAATTCATTCATTTGTGTAGACGCCTTACGTGCCTCTCTGTTTACACAAATATATGTATAAAAAGTTATAATGAACTGTAATCTGCTCTCTAGACACCGTCCCCAGCGAGGACATCAGTGGATGTGAACAGCAGCCATGCCAAAACGGTGGTGTATGTGAGAGCCACAATGGAGGATTCAGATGCCTTTGCGCCTCTCAGAGCCAAAACGGGCAGCTGTATGGTGGACAGAATTGCACAGTTGCACTTACAGGCTGTAATGAGAACCAGTGTGAGAATGGAGGAGTGTGTTCTCCCTTATTTGTGAACGATCACCACAGTTACACATGCATCTGCCCTGCTGGCTTCACGAGCCCTAAATGCCAGACTCCTACTGTTTTCTCATTTGAGTCCAGAGGCTATATGTACATACAGACGCCGCTCCTAGACCAAGAAGCTCCTCTTAACGTCACCTTCAGCTTCAGGACGGAACAACCGGTTGGCACCCTCTTACAACGCAGGGTGGACGATCTGCTCTTCAGCATCGAGCTGATGCACGGGCATCTCTGCCTCCTCAGCCTGAGAGGCCAAGGCTCCAGCACATTGGTTCAAGAGCTTCCAGGATATTTGTCTGACAGCAAGTGGCACACAGTGGAAGCATCTCTGGGTGGCGTGGTCAGTCTCATCAGGCTGCTATGCACTGAAGGAAGCTGCACCAGAGAGTCCAACGCTGAAGTCCAGCTGCTTGAACAGGCCTCCTCTCTCCCTGAGCCAGGAGCAGTTCGTCACAGCCTCTTCATTGGAGCAATCAGTGGGAACTGGACACTGGGCAGGGCAGTGGAGGAAGCAGACTACCCTCCTGCTTTTCTGGGCTGCTTCAGAGATGTGTTTGTAGACTCACGGCTGTTATTGCCGGTTATAGCGCCAGAAGGTTCACACATCCAGGCGAACATCACTGTGGGGTGCAGCGACAAAGACAAGTGTGACGACAGCCCGTGTCAGAACCGAGGCCGCTGTGTTGCCAAGGCTGGAGGGGTTACCTTTGTGAGTGCCACAGGCCATATGAGGGAAACAACTGTGCAGAGGGTAAGACTTACATATACATTAACATCATTGCAAGCTGTGTAAATCTTTAAATTAGATTCTCAAGTAAACTCAAATTGCTTGTTAGTTCCCAGTTTTTCTTCCTATTTGCTCCGCCATCCACAAAAACCTTGTCTGTCCCCGCCTACTGTTCAGGGCTTCTCCTGTGTTTGTTTCCTTACCTGCAACATTAAATACTGCATAAAGTCATGGCATTAAAAAGCTCTGCATCCAGTGTTTTGTTGACCTGTCTCTCCATCCCAGCCTCCTCCCTACATAGTCTTTTTATTTCTTTAGGTACAGAACCTCAAAAAACAAATTTTCTTTCCCACAATGAAACACAGCAATGGAGGTCCTCTTTAACAAATGGCTGTTTCAGTCTGAGGTTATAACTTTTAAAAATATGTAAGTTTTGTGAGCAAAAGCCTTTTTTGGCCTTGTGCAACTTTTGGTTTAATAGATGTGGTGCGATTTCCATTGAACCACATCCATTAGCGCTAACCTGATCTCTGTTAGGTAACATTTCTGAATCCTGAATAACATTTAATTTAGCTGATGACAAATTATTGGAGATACCCTTTAAATATAGGTGCACTGGTTCAAGTTCAAGCTCA